>NC_079895.1:5446068-5746068 GCF_024868665.1 Triplophysa rosa
AAACTTTATGGCAGGAGAGTATTTAAATGAATCTCGCAACGTCTTTTACTTAGGTTTGCACTCATCATTGTACTGGTATTTGCGCCTTTATTTAACGCCCCAAAAAAGCATGTCATAACCCTGCGCTAATTTGCGCTGCTCTTAGTAGATTGTGTTGGTCATTGTGGAAATAGGATATTGCGCCTGTGGTTTTTAATGTGCACCTTGTTAGTAAATCACCCGCAGAAATTTCCACTCCCATCAGCACTTTTTTTAAATTGCGCTCTCGTGCTATTTTGCCCCAGTAAATATGGGCCTTTGTTTTTTTTACATGAAGTTTATTTATATTCTAACTATTTTTATTGTTAAAGTAATGTAGCGTTAAACTGTTCACATGCTGGTGTCAAATTTTCATGTCACGTAATTGTTTGGTTTTTATCGTGATTTATTGTATTATCACGATAATGGATTGCATGTTTATTTTGTTCCTAATGTATTGTTTACTTTTTAAGCGCATCAGTTATCTAAAAGTAGTTAAATGTTAAATGAAAAAGAAAAGTAGTGAAGTTGCGTTTAAGAAGCTAAGTTAATACATGAATAAATTATTATTTATATTTAAGAAAATAAATATTTTTAAACACCTACTTAGTACTGTGTAAACTACTGTGATTTAAGAGAAATATGAACAATTATGCTAATATGTTATCTTGAATTATTTGCAGTATTTCGAATAGCTCAGAGTAACAATATTGTGCAATGTATCACGATAAACCATATTGTTGAATATCAGCAGTAAATGTAAATGTATCAGCCGTGTAAATTTACATAGTAGTCTGAATTTCATTTGTACTAGAGTAAATGACAAAATGATAAATCGTAAAATGATAAATATAGTGTTAAATAGTAAAACGATATGGTACGATTTGATTTATTTGCATTTTGTATTGACACAGTCATAGCTAGATGTCCTCTGAAAAAAAACTGTCCGTATCCAATATACTCTTATATCCTTGACGATTGGTGTTGAGCAAACCTTTGTATGGGCCGGCCGTAGGCAAACGTTTTATTTCATTTGTTTGGTGGTTTATGTATTTTGGACCTGTGCCCATTCACTGGCTTCGTGCAATGGTTAGCATGTGCTGGTTGCTTAATATTTTATGTGAAGAGAACCAGACACGTCTGCTTGAAAGTAATACTAATGTACTTCTCTCTTCTGTGTCACCTTGAAATGGTACAGACCTGGTGTGTCTGTGCAATAGAGATGTATAAGGCATGCAGGGGCAGTCCAAAGGTTGTTTTATTGTGTTTTAGTAATCATTGTTGACCTTGGCTAAGCTCTAAATGGGCACTGCCTCGCTAGGGCACATGCTGTACAACCAAGAAGCAGACCTGCCTTTTTCCAGGATGTTTACTGTGCATTTGACGGCACTGATGAACAGACACATTGAAAGGTCTGCTCACATCCTTCGGCCACATTGAGGTATTTCTCAAGTGTGTGGCATTTCCCAGGGCCCGCCCTTCATAAATCACCTTAAGATGGCCAAAATGTTTGACTGTTTTGTGTTATTTTCTACTTTTAATAATGACTCTAGCCCAGATCAGTCTTGGGTTCTTGGTTGCATGTAATACGTTTTTGTGTTTTGCAATGAACAATCATACAAAAAGCAAGTATTTCGCTCATCCGTGTGTTAGCCGCAGTACTGTCTTTGTTTAGTGGCCTGTTTTGATCGTGCCCGTGCAGAGGATGCCCTGAGCTCATGTAACTTTATCCTCCCATTAGTCTCATGGTGCATTGTCTGGGCTCTTCAACATTGATCCACTCAGCTTTCTACTTCTGTGGATCAATGGTTAGGCTTTTTGTAGGCAAAAGGGTGTGGTTGAGCCTGAAATGGGTAAAGGGAGACTTTCACGATGGATAGTCGAGTCTGTATTTGCATGACTATCTTCCAGAGGTGCCTTTGCATGTAGCTGCACCTAAAGGTAGCATGAAGTGGCTGTTCAGGGAGAAAGCAGTTTAAAACTTCACATTGAAGGTGAAGTGCAATGCTTGACTTGTTGGGCTACAGGAACACTAGTGAGACATTTGTAGGTGGATTTATTGGTACATTGCAGTTTGACTGTGCTCAATGTTTTGGCGCTATCAACATAGCAACATTAGCTGAACCAGTGGTGTGAGATTAGGGCGGGGCTATCTCTTTGACTGGTCGTACACTGGGAGTGTTTAGGAGAAATGTTTTTTTTTTATTCTAATTGTGGCAGAGAAATACAAACCTCGGAAGAAAGTAATGGGGTGTAACAAGTTTACGAGTCACTACAATACACAATACTGGGTTCGCAATGCGATAATATCATGATATTTCAAATATCACTATATTTGAAACTAAATTTGACAACCGTCAGTACTAAAGTAATTGGGTGTAACAAGTTCATGATTTAAAACGGTACGCAATACAGGGTTCACAATGCTGTATTATCATGATATTTAAAATATCATGATATTTGGAACTAGATTTGAAAAGGTCAGTACAAGAGTAATGGGGTGAAGCAATAGTTCGCGATTCAATACAACACACAATACTTGGTTCGCAGTGCAATATTATCATGATATTTTAACAAAATTTGATTTGACTAAACTTGACAAATGTCAGTACAAAAGTAATGGAGTGTGTAACAATAGTTCATGACTCGATACAACACACAATACTGGGTTCGCAATGTGATAATATTATGATATTTGATACAATTAGATTTATTTTCAAAACCTTTTTCAACATTCACAACATTTTTAACAATTTCTTATAGAATTGACAACACTCAAGGTGTCAATTCTTCAAGGTTCAAAAACTTCTGTACGTAAAATTTTTTTAATAAAAGAAATAAAACTGAACTTGAACATTGAACACAACAAGTTCTTTTTCAGAAAACCAAACAAAGGAAATGATAGCCACAATGATAGGATTGGTTTTAGAATGTTATCTGTCAGGATTCTCAAAACATTGACGTGTGTCATGTTCCTGTTTGGAATTCAGTTTTGTAGACCAACACAGAGATCTGGTGCTGCCACGCTTACAAGACCGCTCCTCCTTTAGACAGAGTGAGTCATTCATGTACGCATCAGAGTAAAGAATGACATCATCAGCAGTGCAACGCCCAGTCTTAAAATACAATACACAATAGGCATTATAAAGAAGCCGATTTAACCTCACCCAGCGTGTCAAGAAAAGCATTGTGTTTCATGTGTTTAAAAAGAATACAAAAATGTTATACTGTTATGCCTTCTTTCATTCAGAGTCCTGTATATCGGGCTGGCCTGCAACACTGCACGCTATCTGTACATTTCGTATCTGGAGAACGCATGGATCGTTTTACCCATGGAGGTGCTTCAAGGTGAGAAATGGCACGTGTAGCCGGGTGGCTGCAGTTTGCTTTGTCAAACATGAAGCTTTGGATTGGATGGCTATGCTGCGACCACATCAAGTTCGCCTGAGGACATGATTCAGCTGGTTTCAGAGTATATCTCACAAGTCAAACACCCATTTTGCAATCACACCGCTGCAGTTTAGACATAAGCAAGTCCATAGGTACGTTCTTTCAAACCTGAAAGACATGACACCACACTAGATGCTCAAAATGAGATTCAACGTCAGTTCTTAGAAAGGAGCATTTGTCAGCACTGTTGAGATGAGTGAATGTTCAGGTCTTTGAAACTTACAAAAGCAGGTTTTGGAAAGCCAGTTTAGCCACTCATTCTGAATGTGTCGACTGTACACAAACAGGCAGATCCAGTACTTGTCTCACAGGTACGGAGGGTGAAATGGCCATTTGATTTTTAACTGGGCTACTCATTGTATGCAGACAATAGAAGCGGGTCAGCCTGTAGATACAGTATATTTTCACAGCTTTTCGGGGGGCAGGACCAAAATACACAGCAGAATGTGCACAAACAAGACAACGATGCTAAAGCTGTTATTTCAGTATGTCAAGAAGAGGTCACAACCTTGTTGTCATGATATATTATAATATTTAGCTGATATGTGGTCACAGGTTTGCGTATATGAACATATTAACAACGGCTTTAAATGTTGCCCGTGTAAATTAGATGGAAATCATTTATTATATTGGTTTTATTATAGTTTGTTTTTAACTTGGGTGTAACAAAATGTAAAGCTGTTTCTGCATTGATGCCAGATTTCATTTATTGTATTTGTTAAGAAATAATTCTTCTAAATTTGTTTCGAAACCATTTTTAACCCTTTGGAGTATTAGGTGTTTTTTGGGTCCTGTGGATATTTTGTAAACGACGCACCTTTTTGAGAAAAACATAATTATGCATTGTTTCTTAAAATATATAATATTAAATAAATATAATAACATACTAAGTATGTAAAAAGATTAAATATTTAATCTGAAATATTTAAATATGTAAGTAATTCCAGTAAGGTATACTGCACATCATATTTGTGTTTTAGCAGCTGCTGTTGTATTCTTTTTTCGTTGTGTTTTCTTTGTATTTTTTGTATGTGTATGTATTGGACGTTTTATGCATTAATATATGTCAATCTTTCTCGCAGGTTTGACACATGCAGCAGTATGGGCCGCATGCATATCGTATCTGAGCGCAGCTGTTCCGCCCGCCCTGCGCACCTCGGCTCAGGGAATCCTGCAGGGCCTGCACCTGGGGCTGGGGAGAGGCTGCGGAGCCATGTTGGGAGGAGTTTTTGTCAACTTCTTTGGTATGACATCAACACAGATCATGTGATGTCACAGACATGCCATTCTTGTGCCTCATGCATGCTTTTGTGCTTTTCTATATTTAGTCACAAAAAAAAAAACATTTTCTCAGGCTGAGATCATCTTTAATGTTGACTTGAATAAGCATTGTCTGAAAATTTGAAATGGTTGTTAAATGAGTGAAAGTTTAAAGGCAAGCTTGTACGGCCGCACAGAAGGGGAGAGATCGTGGATGGTTGCTTGGGTATTTTAGCTGGTTGTTAGGCAGTTGCTAAGGTGTTTTGAGTGGTTGCTAGGGCATAGATAAGATAAAAGAGTTTTTTTTAAGATACGTTGATATGTATTTATGGAAAAGTTGCTTTGCATAATTTTAAAAAGTGCTAGAAAATAGAAACTATAGAATAGTCATTTGATTTGAATATCTTTTAGTAAAAAGTGAAATCAGTTTTGTTGTTTTATCTTTTTCAAACATTTAAAGTTCTTTATTAATAAAGTTTGATTTTGATTCATTGGTAATACTAAATACATGAATACGACTTTATTCACAAAGCTAATTTTGCAGATGCAATAGACACGTTCAAAAATGTATGAAATACCTTGTAAGCAATACACTTTATATTGTGAATAACAGTCATCCGACAGCATCGAAACGGTTTCACCTTTAATTTCCTGTTGTTTTGCACATTTCCTGTGTAGGTGCTGCTGAAACCTTCAGAGGCCTTGGAATGGCCTCGCTGGTCACGTTGCTCATCTTCTGTCTCATCCAGTGGTTGTTCGGTCAAAATGAAGAGAGAAGTACGTTCATTCTTGCTGCTTTACAAAGTTCATTTAACTTCAGAGCATCACACATCTTACTGATTTGTATTCAATTCTCCGTGCTCTTTACAGAAGACTCAATGTTGGCTGAGAACATTCCAGTACCATCCAGCCCGGTGCCTATTGCCACTATTGAAACAGTACAAAATCAGACTGTGTCTCAGGCCAATCCAGAATCCAAGATGCCTGTGAAGAAGACTAGGCATCAAGATGAGCAGGAAGACACTAACAAACCTGCCTGGGTGGTATCCGCTTCCCCATGGGTCACCATCAGTTATGCCCTCTATCAGATTAAAGACATGATCGCTATGACAAAAAACAACAACTGCATTGAAAGTCAACCTCCGCAGGTAGGATGGCACCCCTTGTGACCTGGGATGTGGACCTGAAGACTTCTTGATTTTATTACTTTCTGTTTTTTGCAAATTCTTCCTAATTCTGTCATCTTGACTTTTTGGTGTGTAATGAAAATCAGAGACTTGCACATATACTGACGGCAAACTATATTTGATCACTGATTTATTAACTCTTTCTCTTTGCATTCGTGCTGTCACTTTCCTCAGGGTAAAGGTGAGGAGAAATCTATCTTTGCACTTTTACGCACAGTATGTTTAAATGATGCATGCACTTATTGTGTTTCCTCTTCCATACTCTCTGTATTCTGGTGTAATTTACAGCAGGGTGTTCAAACTCTGTTCCTGGGGGGCTATAGTCTTAGTTTCCATACGGCCATAAATAAACACATGAAGGTCTTCAGGAATATGAAATTATAGACAGAACTGTGGCTGTCCAGGAACAGAATTTGACATCTGTGGTTAACAGCACGAGTCTTACTAACATCATCATTGTATCACACTCTTTCTACCACCAATAAATGCTTTCCTTTTGTCAGTTTTGTTTGTCGTCTTTCTTTAATTGTGTATCTCTGTCTTTTATGTTCTTTTGTGTAAAACTTTTGTCAAGGCTTTAGCGAAGGCTGTTTACCAGTAATGTGGTATGTTGACATGTTAAAGGAACAGTTCACCAAAAAATGAAAATTCTGTCACCATTTACTCACGGTGCTCCAAATCTGACTAATGTCTTTGTTCTTATGAACATGGAGAAAGATATTTGGAAGAATGCTTGTAACCAAACAGTTCTTGGTCACCATTGAGAATTTTTTCCTGCTATGGTTGTCAATAGTGGCCAAGAACTGTTTGGTTACAAGCATTCTTCCAAATATCTTTCTCCATACATCAGAACAAAAACATTTATACAGATTTGTGTGCGTGCGTGTGTGGTTTTCGAATATGTCTGTATGATGCAAACGTTTGTTTTGGTTGTATTTGTCCAAATGTAGGTCACAGTAAGTGATTTGTTCATCATCCAGATTGATTAATTGGTTCATTGTCCTGTTAAGAACTAAGCAGAGAAAAATGTAATGAATTATTAAATGTTTATCAGCAGGGTTCTGGCTTAATATTTGATCAGCTAAATGCTTTTTTAAACATTGATTTAGAGTCTGTAGATAAATACTGTCATATATTCTTCTGTAGGCCACAAGTGAGCAGAGCTCATCATCGCCACCTGCTGAAGGATCGACATCATCACAAGCCAGTACATCAACTCCAACAGAAGTTCCCTCCCCATCACAAAAACCTGCCAGTGAGGAATGTGTTCCTCAAAACGCAGATCCTGTGGAAGAGTTGCCTACGTCCACAGAGAAAAAAGAAACGGCCGCAACTCCAGGACATTCAGAAGAGCTTCCTCCAACCGCACAACCAACGGTAAACTGATGTAATATGAGATATTGCCTTATGATAAGACTATGGTATGGGGATGTACAATTTTGGACCAAAGAGGTGTCGACGAATATACTGTTTTACGTTTCTGTTTGCCAAGGCAATATGCTTTGCACTGCCAGAGGATTTGCTGCAGTGGGTAAAGTGGGCATCTCAGGGCCTGCTTAAAGGTCCAAACCTACTTTATGATGGATTTGCACAAACTGAGTGTAGTCGTCTATAATGTCGCCCAGCTTCAGTGTACAGTAATATTTCTGTGATTCAGCGATTCAACAATAAAGCATAGTTGCTTTGCACTCTGTAACTCTGAGTTTTTCCTAATCATGCTTCCATGTAACTTAACAGTATCAAATAAAATATACTAAAGCCTTTCACTGTTCTGTTTAATGCGCACCATTATCTGTAGAGTCGAGATGGCAAAACCTGGTGCAGTATTTCAATTTGCACTACATGTGGTATTTGATGTACTATCCGCATCTTTGTGTATGAATGACCTTCAAAAATGTTTTACATGTGACACAGCAACACAAGTTTCTTACTGAGACTTCTAAGAGGCATTTGTCTTTAATTAAAATAACTATATAAAAAGATGTAAAAACTTGATGTCAAATTAACTGTTTATAAAAACATCAAATTTTTCATACAACATGAACACTCACTCTTGGTCCAATGCAGGTTTGGATGTCTGTGAACAGAACAGCTCACTCAAATTTAAATGTATTGTAACATTATTTCCAAACCTGTGACTGTAGAATACAAACGTTTCGCTTTAGAAGAATTTATGATGTGCTGTCAAGCAAAAAATGTAGAAGCACAGATGTAAATAGCTTATGTATTCAGAAAACTTACAGCACTAAGCTCATACGGACTTTTCTTATACATAGTGCTTTTATATCATTTTATGTCTTGACAGTATCTTTCCTAAGTTTATACAGGTTTGGAACATGATAGTGAGAAAATGATGCAATGTTTATTTTTAGGTGAACTATAACTTCACCTGACACTAGAAGGCAGTGTTTCCTTATATAACAAAATGCCACTGTAGCTCATGAGTCATTTTTTAACGGTTTTGAAAAGACGTATTAGTAACTACTAGGTTGTCCAGATGGTCTTATATACCTGAGATAAGCAACGTTTTTAAATTAACATATAAGTACAATGCAGTGGTAATAACTTTGTATGACAGTGTTTCCAAATCATGATTCTGGAATACCCGAACATAACACATTACAAAAGTGTTTTACTAATCTAACATGTCAGATAGAATTCATTTAGTGCTGTCAACAAAGGAAAACATTGAGAATGTGCAGTGCCGGGGGCTCCAAAACCAGGACTGGGAATAGAAATTCAAGTCCACTGCTAATACAATAAAAGCCCACATTTTTAAATACACAAATGCAAGAAATATCATTTTTACATTCCTCGCGGACTCAAGTTTCTTAAAGTCATGCTTTCCTAATGACATTAGGGATTAAAAGAGTCTTTAAAAAAATCAAAGATAAAAAGAATCATTCAGAAGTAGTCCTGGTCTTCAGCGTCCATGGGCTCTGGCTGAGGGCTGTAGTTTACAGGGGGATACGGGCAGACAGACGGGCTGTATTCAGAGGGTCCGGGGAGGTTGTTTGGGGTCGGAGTATAGTTTTGATGCAGCTCTTCATGGCTGTTCTCCTCCTCTGCATTCTGTGGCTGGCCGTCGCTGGAGCTGCTGTTAAACAGCATGCCCTCATGATACGCCCCTCCAAGCCCATAATGACTCTCGTGACTCTGAAGCTCCTCTGGAGTGACATGGCAGCCGCTGCGCTGAAACTCCGCGAACCTGAAGAGAGGTGCAAATGACAGCTGAGGGTTCACTTTTACTAAATATCTTCATAAAAAATCGTTTTAGCATTTTATTTTTCTCTTACAGTAGGGGTTCGTTTACCTGCTTTGAAGTGATAGCTCACCCAAAAATGAAAATTCTGTCATCATTTACTCGCCCTCTTGTCATTTCAAACCTGTATGACTTTCTTTCTTTCGCAGAACACAAAATATATTTTGAAGAAAGTTGGTAACCGAACAGCACTGGCCCCCATTCACTTCTATTGTATGGACACAAAATCAATGCAAGTGAATGGGGGCCAGTTAACAACATTCTTCAAAATATCTTCTTTTGTGTTCTGCGAAAAAAAAGGAAAGTCGTACAGGTTTGAAATTACAAGAGGGTGAGAGTGAATGGTTACAGAGTATTTATTTTTGGGTGAACTATCCCTTTAAAATACTGTACACTGTTAAAGGCATAATTCACCCAAAAATGAAAATTCTTTCATCATTTACTCACCCTCATGTCATTCAAACCTGTATAACTTTCTTTCTTCTCCAGAACACAAAAGAAGATATTTTGAAGAATGTTGTTAACATTTTTCCCCCCCATTGACTTCCATTGTATAAACAAAACCACCGAGACATTTTTTTAAATATCTTCTTTTATGTGTTTTACAGAAGAAAGTCATATAAAGGTTTTGAACAACATGAGGGTGAATAAATGGTGAGAGAATTTTCATTTTTGGGTGAACTGTCCCTTTATGCCTAGTTATATGGATGCTTTGCAATATCCTGGATTCATCATATTGTCTTGCAGGCATTTCTACCAAATAAACTATGTATAGCTTTAGACAACATATTAACATTTTTTAAGAATATTTATTTCATTTTTAATTCATCAACTTACAGAATTCTAACTGATTTTAAAGGTATTTACTTTTGTGGTGATCTGAGCCTCAGCACAGTGTCCCATGCAGGAAAGCCGGGTTTGTTACAGTGCTCTCTCAGTTCATCCAGACAGGCTTTAGTGTGTCTCTCCCCCTGCTCTCTGTACTCTTCCTCAGTCAGCAGTCTGTTTCTGGGTCGCTTCTTCCTCCCAAACAAGCCCGGTAAATAGCAGAAGAGCCTGAAGGAAGAGAGTTATTATATACACTGTTTGTGATCAAACTATTTCTCACTCAAAGGGATAGCTCACCCAAAAATAAAACATTCTGTCATCATTTACTCACCCTCTTGTCATTTCAAACCTGTATGACTTTGGCAGAACACAAAAAACGAAGATATTCTGAAAAACGCTGGTAACCAAACATTGTCCCCCCCATTGACTTCCATTGTATGGACACAAAACCACTGAGACATTTCTCAAAATATCTTCTTTTGTGTTCCGCAAAAGAAAGAGTCATATACATGTTTTGAATGTCATGAGGGTGAATAAATGATGACAGAATCTTAATTATTGTAAGAACTATACTTTGAAACATAAATCACTGTTCTTACCTGCACATTCCCACCAGGAGGCTCCAGACCAAGTGCAAAATCTTCCTGCACAACAGTAAAGTAAGCAGTATGTAGAACGCTGTGGGGTAAGTGATCCCGTGATAAAGCAACACAATGCCTACTGCTTGCATACACAAGGTCATGAAGCCTAAGGTGTGTTTGTTGGTGATGGGTCCGTGTTTGTAGCACACAGCAAAGCTGACCAGGCCTGATATCAGCACATATCCTGCAGACAAAAGGAAATGACATCATTCCAAAGAGAAAACATGCAACATGCGAAATGACAGAATAACTGGACCAGTTTTAAATCGAAGTTAAGAATAAACATTTTAAATACTATATTGACATACAGCCGTGGAAAAAAATTAGGAGACCATTTCAAAATATTTTTTTCTGATTTATAGGTGTGTTTAGGCAAAATGACCATTTTAGTTTCATTCTGTGGACTACTAACAATATTTCTTCCAAATTTCAGACAAAAATATGGTTTCTATTTGCAGTTATTTGCAGAAAATGAAAACTGGACAAACAGATCGAAATAACAGAAAAGATCTTCTGTATTTTTTCAGACTTCAAATACTGCAAACAAAACAAGTTCATAGTCACTTTTATACAATACAACAGTAATATTTATACATATATTTAGAACAAGTTAAACAATTATTTTTTTATGCGTTAACCTGGATTTTATCACAGTTTTCATGAGTCTTTCACATTGCTGTTGGAAGAAAAATGAAAAATTTCCACGGCTGTATTTCTAACAAATATACAGAATGAATTACTGACCAAAGAAACAATGCTAAAATATAAATGTAATAATATATCTTTTTTTTTTAGGGCTGTCAAACGATTAATCGCGATTAATCGCATCTAGAATAAAAGTCTGTGTTTACATAATGTATGTGTACTGTGCATATTAATTGTGTATTAATAAACACATACATGTACACAAACATGTACAGTATATTATAGAAAATGTTAACATTTATTTATATTTGCCAATAATTTTAATGATATGTAAATGTTTATTCATATTAATATTTTATTTTTTCTTAAATAAATGCGTATGTTTTTATAAATACAAAATTAATATGCACAGTACACAGACATACAGTATGTAAACCCAAACTTTTATTCTGGATGCGATTAATCGTGATTAATCATTTGACAGCCCTCATTTTTTTATATTAGTAGGTCTTTGGGAACAAAGGGAACAGTAAAAAGAACGAGAAGGATACAGTATCTACGACTAAACCTTGCCAAGCTGTTTGTTGCGTTCATAGAAATCAATGATCCAGGAGCCCCGCTGCCTCTTTCCCTTAATCTTAATATGCTTGTGGTTTTTACATTCAAATACTGATGCATTTACATACTGTAAGTGCCTGAAGAGGGAAATTGATTTGGCAGAGAATAGACTCTATTGAGCAGTCAAGAGGCAGTCATTACAGCATTCAACATACTTGGCCCTCATAATATAACACTAACTGTCTGAGCCAGTATACATAATATAAAAGGTAAATGTCAGTCTGGTTTTGTCTGTTACTGTAAGATGCTGGCTTGTTAAATGCGAGCATTTCGGATGATGGAATATGCGATGAGTGTGTCGAAGGATAATCTGTCTAAATGACATGTATAATAATTACAGCATTGTATGGAGAATATAAGCAAATTAACAGGCACCTCATGGCATTCGGCTGGCGTGCAGAACGAACGCTGTAGATGTACAAAGGTACCTTTAAAATATCAATGTGGAAGTCTTACAGACAATTTTATCTAATTGGCTGATGGGAAGATGAGCAACACAGGGAAAATGAGGTTATAAAATACAGAAAAAGGTTGCTTGGTTACCCAGCAATTCCATCCAATGTTCGGTTACGATTTCATCCCAATCATTTAACACCCGCTGGATCCCCATGTAGGAAAGACTCGACCCGGCACCCAACAACACCAGGAACAGCCCTCGCTGTGAAAAAAAGTTTGATATTGAGATCTGTCCCGAAGCTGCGGGCTGTCAATCAATCTCTCATTCATGCATTAATAAACAGAGCAATATTCACAGTTCTCAGGAAAATATTTGAATGGCTTATGCAGTTTGTCTCTGCATATTAAACTGGGATAGATAAATGCATTACAAAAGAGTTACTACAAAGTTACTTCAATTATTGTTACAGCTTTAAAAAAAATACAAACTGTAATTAGATTTGCGTTACCAATCATTAGTTTTAATTAGTTTCAGTTTCCTAAAAAATTTTCAATCTTTTAAATCTCTACATTTTTGTCTATTTTAAATCCAATAGTTTGACTAGTCAGATGTTCATCAGGCACAATACCTAGGATTACTTTTTATAAACCTGCACTAAAACAAAATGTATTGTAAAAAATGTATTAGTTATAACACAAATGTTCCTTTCCTGCATTGAACATCTTCAATTTAAAGACTACAGTGGATACAAAACAAAGCACCCCTTTACAGAACAATTACATCCGACAAACCTTTCAGCTTTCAAAATGTGTGCTATATCAGCCAGTTCTATTGGGCATCACTAATATATACAAATAAAAAATAAACAAATCCTCCACGTTTACTACTATAGATGCACTTTTTGTGCTGGATGGCGAGCACTCTCCGAGCTCAATCGCATTGATCAGTTTACACACACATACTAGTAATACATGTTTGACCAGTGCAAAGAAACACGATACTTCCTTTTTATAACAGAAATAATAAAGTAACACTGTGCTGACAGAAGTCAAACAAAACACTGCTTGATTGAAATTTCTTGAGTAACAATGAGAGAAGCATTGTGCACCTTTGGTACGAAGTTTCTGAAGAGAAGGATGAGAAAGACAAATATGCCGATGACTCCCAATGAAACTCCGGTGGTGTAGAAAAACAGAGAGCTCCTGGAAGGAATGAAGACTGGATCAGGTTCTCTTAAAGAAACAGTTCACCTAAATGAATATTGTATGAGACGATTCTTCTGTTCTACAAATATAACAAGAACATGAGGGATTGGAATGATGTGAGGCTGTGCAAATCATTTTGTTACTTCTGCCTTTTACAAGATTATGTAATAGGAAGTGTGTTACAATATAAAATAGGTTATATTAAAGGGATACTTCCCCACAAAATGATCTGTTTTTATTATTGTATATGTTACTAGGTTGTATTATTTATGATTAAGGTTTATGTGGATGGTTTTTTATGTGATGCAGGGGATTCCCTCAGGGACAATAAAATATACCTTACCTTACCTTACCTTAAATGAAAATTCTGTCATCATTTACTCACCCTCAGATTGTTCCAAACCTGTATAAATTTCTTTGTTTTGCTGAAAACACAGGAAGAAATTTAGAAGAATGTTAGATCTCATCCACCATTTACCGCCATAGTATGGAAAATAAATACTATACGAGTCAATGGGGAATGAGATTTGACAATCTTCCAGATATCTTCCTGTGTGTTCAGCAGAACAAAGACATTTATACAGGTTTGGAACAATCTGAGTTTGAGTAAATGATGACAGAATTCTCATTTTTGGGTGAAGAATTTAAAAAAAGATATTTTTTACGAAATACTCTCGATCAGAGTTTTTTCTACATCAGTACAATTATTACTAACTAACTACAAACAAACTCTGACTTACCTGCATATGGATCCTGCTCCTAAAAACAGCACGAGTCCAAGGATAAAAAGCAGCAAGCGCATTCTATTTAACCCTGTGAACAAAAAGCAACAATTCGATTTCTGTCACTAGTACTATGCACTATTTATAAGACATAAGTGATGCTTACTTTTGTTTGAGACATGCAGTGTGTACTCAGTGTTGCTTCTAGGTGATTTGGTCATGAAACAGACATCTTCATCAACCAAAGGAATGTCCAAAGCTTTCTCTCTTTGGATCGTGGATGGCCAATAGTGTTCAACAAAGCAATTAATAACTGTAAGGAAATCATCCGGATGGTGACAATTTCTGGTCTCCATGGGAAACACGATGAAGACGTTCTCGTTGCTAGTCACGTTTACCTATGAATGAAAGGGATAAGATCAGCTTACATCAATGATGGCTACTGTCAGAGCTCACAATGACAAAAAAATCATAAATAGCTGTTTTTGGACTTTAGCTAGCAATAAAAGGCTCTTCATTCACACTTCTCTACATAATGTGCCTTATTTACGTCACTACGTACTTTATATTACGTGTGCTTTACATTGGAAACTAAAAACAAAATGGATAGTTTAGTTTATTTGTCATGTGTGGTTAATTTGCTCAGCGTCATAAAAAATAATTGCAGTTTGGAAAAAACTGTTAAAAAGAATTAACACATACGACCAAGATTCAAATTCATTTATTTTTGGGAGAGTTTCAAGATGCTAAAAAATAAATGAATTTGAATCTTGGTCATATGTGTTAATAAGAGTCCCATCCAATTTGGCCAGCATTTCTGCACCAAGGGAACAGATGGGTGAAATAAACAATCCAATTATCCATTTTGGTAGATACAATTTATTTTATAATCAACCATATAAAAAAAATGTGCATGATGAGTAAATAATTTATTTTAGTTCTGTAGTCTGCATTGCATTGTGGGCAATACAGCATAAGTGAAAGTAAGGTATACGGAGAATGTGATGAGATTTAGGACATATCTGTGCATCCTCCCCATTCCCTCCAGCCAAAAGAAGCTCAGGATGAGTACATAAGAAGATTACAGGTTGTCGTATTTTACCTTGAAGGTGGACCAACAGTCTTTCCATCTGATGACCGTACCAGGGCTGTAACAAAAGCATCTACTGCCAGAATATGAGTGGGCACTGTCCACTCTCACATAAGTACAGTCTGTAGAACGCAGAATTATTGATTTTATAGAAAAATGTTTCATTGTTCAAACATACTGCATATGGATGTTTGTGTGGTACAGTCTGCAAAGCCTAAACATGATGTCTAGGTAGGGAACTTCATAGGTTTTGAGCAATGTCACAACATGAAACAAGCATTTAACTGCAATCTATCATCTAATCAT
Source organism: Triplophysa rosa (assembly GCF_024868665.1). Classification (NCBI taxonomy): domain Eukaryota; kingdom Metazoa; phylum Chordata; class Actinopteri; order Cypriniformes; family Nemacheilidae; genus Triplophysa; species Triplophysa rosa. The sequence continues at coordinate 5,461,698 of NC_079895.1, forward strand.
AATGTTGATATCATGTTCATATCTCTTAGATAAAAGTATTTTAGGTGTACCGCCATGTTCAATATTGCTGATAAAGTTAGCCTGCTACAAGTCACAGTCGAGTTGTCATTAACGTTAAATCAAGAATTATTGAGCTAAAATCTATTATATTCACGAATAACCACTGGGACAAAGATACACACAAAAAAACAACTAACGTTACATAAAATACAAGTGTTTAATACTATGTATAATGTTTACGTGTATGTTGTTGTCTATTTAGCATCCCATGCAAATATTTACCTGCGTATGAATAATCCCTATTTCCTTCTACACTTCGCCACCCAGCGCATACTAGAATTAAAATATATATAAAAACATCCACTTTCCTCATGTTTCGTGTTAAACAGACGGATTTGTCAGAGTCAGCGGGTAAATTATTTACCCGGTTAGCTTTGGCTAAGGTAAGCTAATGTTTTCGCTTTCAAATTCGGTGGCTTTCCTGTGTTTCAGACCTGACTAACAGATTTAGAGTCAACGACATTGAGGATGCTAAATTTCTTCATCCATCATGCAGAAAGATTGTAGTCTCTATACATACAAATAAATTTACAACTAACAAAGACGTATTAAAATGTTAAAAATTTCAACAAATGTAGGATAATTATGTGTATTAGCCTTCGATTAGTCAGGTCTGGCAAGCGGTCAAAGGTTTGAATTGTTGGTTGTGCTCCCAAATTTGCCTACTGCGCTGTGTAGTACGGTCTTTTTAGATTGTCTTTTTGATGTTTTAAACAAAAATTTTAAACTATATGATGCCACTTCATCACATCCCTGATTAAAAAAACATTATAAATCAAATCAGAATTTATAACAGGTTTAATGGTTAAAAATGCGACTTTTATTGGTTTTAATAAAAACGTTAATGGTCTGTGAGGAAGGATACTGGTAATGCGTTTGGTTACTATTGGTGGGATGTTATCTGGAGCATAGAAATCAATATAAAACCATTCAGTCATACTAGAATAGTCCTAAAACCGACAACATAAATGAATTTGTAGTGGTTTCGTGGGAAACAGCAATAAAATGTTTTATTGTATTTAAGAAAACGATTTTTTTTGCATACAGAAATATAGCATATCATGCATAGTATGCATACTATGTAGTGGTAGCATGCCATGCAGACCATAGCCACTGTGTTAAGTTAAGAACAGGCCAGGCAAATCCAAAAGAAGTGTTCTTAAATTGATCTATTCTTCATTATGAAGTCATTATCATAAACGGGAAAAGCAAATTATAATAAGCCAAAATTAGATCATTCACTAAAAACACAATGAAACAGTTTATTTTTAATTAAAGCCTCATAAAAATCGTATTACTGTATTGAAGGTGTCTTTGTTGTACAACTATTAATGGGCATTTTATTTACTTCAGTGAATTCATTATTATTTACTGAAACATAGTGCAAATGTGGGACAATCTAGTGTGACATTTTTCATAATAAAAAAAATAATCACAAACACAGGCTTGAACCAAAGACACAGATAATCTGTGGGAGGAAAACGTTCAACCAAAATCTAGAGGAGACCAGATGAAAATGTCATCTCTGAGCAGTCTTCACCCTTTGAAATGGAAGGGGGATTTTGTGGTGGGCGTAGACACAGCAGGCGGCTGCTTTCTCATTTCTCTAGGATGCAGAGACAACAGCGGCTTTTCCTGACAGGCACACCCACGCCAGGCTCAGACCCACTGTCACTTACGCTTGGATGGAGTCAGCAAGCATCTGACTAATGCAGATGCTGTCATTTTGGTTTCTAGGAAGGATTCTAACCTTATTTTCCCAGATATTCTTTAATAAAAAACTGTATTGGGAAGAATGTTTGTATTTTGCATTTGTGAAAAATAAAGCCCAAAAGTATTACTTCACCTTCTTTTGAAATGCAGTAATGCAATATTGTTTTTAACAACAATGTTAGGTGTGGTAGGTGTGCATGTTCTGTTAAGCTGGAATGAGGCTTATCTTTAACTGCTATTGTAGACGTACGGTCATGTCCCACAGGGGAAAAGAAAATGTGTTTGCTGGAGGAAGGCTTTGTGGTTTTTGCAAAATACAGAAAGTCCCTGTTTTTGATGTAGAGTCAGTTTAACAAAACAGTTTATCTGATTATGATTATTCATCATTGCATGAAAGTTGTTGCAAAACAAGGTAATTCTAAATTTGGTAATACTTTACATTGCATTATTACATTTTACAATTTTTTTGCTATAACAAAATTCAGAAGATAAATAAAACAATTAAAACACTAAATACATTTTAATATTTTTTCAAAGCGCATTCAAAGGATCTATGTCTTCAGAGGTGTATAAAGACCTTACATGATGAAGTGTTATGTTTTTATTACCTTAGAATTAGCTATTTCTATCTACATACACCGCGGGTCCCTTGCATGGAATTCGCCATGTTGTTTCTACAGTAGCCCTAATAGGACAAACTGCTCTACAGAACACGTTTCGCAAATAATCGAAAACGTGACAACATCTTAGTTCTGTGTCAGCCACCGTAGAGCTTCGAAAGGGAGGGGGGAGTGGTGGAGTGAGCCGCTGGTTGCAAATCGCAACCACACCACAGATGTCGCTAAAATCTCCACATTGCTCCTTTAAGTATCATGCTCAGGCAGGCCCGGCCAGTTCTCTTCTGTCTATACAGCATAAACATAGATTCAGTACTAAGTATATAAAGTATATCTATAATGTAAAGTAGCAACATCTGTAGTGTAAAGTGTGTATAAACCTTCGAAATGAATTTGAAACAGGATAACATTTTTCCCTCGTTTTATTGTACAGAACTGTTGTCAACTTAACAAAAAGTCTATTTCAAAAATAAGGTTTGGAAATGAGTTTTATTTCATGGACAAACGCCTCTCCAAAACAGAAAGGAACTTCTGAGCTTGTGATTAGTGGGCTAAAATCTGACACCCACAGACATAGGCCTTATTTTGGTGCACTTAAGCTCGTCCTACATCCAAAATAATTGTAGAACTTTAGAGGAGAATGAAGCTTTTGGGGTCTTACAATACTTTCTGTCCCATGAAAGTGGTCGGAGCTGACCTGGATGTGATTTTTTCTTGTCCTGTCATTTGGACCCTTGTTAGATTTTTTGTTTGTTTTTTATCTAACTTAACTTCAATATGTGTGTGGAAAACTGTGTAGGCAAATTTGTGTGTATGCAACGTTTATGCATCAGGTGCAATAGGACTAGTTTTGTTTTGACTATTTACGAGTGTGGTTAAAGTTTTAGATTTCTTTAGACCTTACAACTGTGATCTAAATTGATCTAAATACAAGGTATAAACCTTTATCATATCCCTTCGGGACTTTTGCTTTATTATTATTCACAAATGTGCAGGCGTGCGTGTTCTGCAGTCGTTTGTGTCATATTTAGTGGCACGCTTCATCTTTGTTTTGCGAGTTGGAAGATTGGTTGTTTTTTTAACTCTTGTTTATGCTTTTCCATTCCTGTTTCCTAAAGGGGGATAGGATGGTAGGCTGCTGCTAGGCTGCAGAGAGCAAGCGTGGTGATTGACAAGAGCAGAATCATGAGTCTCTCTGTAAGTGGGTGGATGAGTGGGGCGGACCAATCCTCAGCAGAGCTTGTTTTTAATTGCCGTCTGGTAAACATCAAACACGAACGGAGACGATTCCATCTTAAGATACAGAGCGTCTTGGAAAATATGTAACACTGTATGATTTCATCTGCTCCTTAAAGCTGAGCGTATTGAGTGTTGTTATATTCCTGAGAATCTCACTGTCTTGGGTCATTAAAAAAATCAGCGTCACCTCTTGTTTGCTTTGTTGCTGGAGTTATAAGCCGTGCATATGAGTGAGCTGCAGAGGAGTTTTTACTTGAGGGAATATTTGAATGTTTCCATGCTCATGCTAATGTTGTTCTTTAAATTAATTCTGCCTGTTTTAGTTAGACATTCGATTAGTGATTTTCTTCACTTTTCCTACAGGGTTTGGGGGTTGAGCCCACTCATAAAAAAGTCACAAATGCACAAATGTTGAACATCTCAAATGAGATTAAATGGAGACCAAAAGGGAATTTTGCTTAAGTCAAATTATTTTGATGACTTAAAGCTATAAAACATAAAGACTTTTTTGAGACAACATTGCTACGTCAATGAAACTCCTTAAAGGAATAGTACACCCAAATTTTCTCATAATTTACTCACCCATCACTCACGATATGAGAAGTTCAAAACTCATTGGTTCTTGACAAGACACGCATATGACAATTAATCGTGAGACACGCAAGAGCCTTGATTTGAGGTTATTGACGTTCCGTGACATTTGAATCTATTTCTTTACATTGATATATATCAACTGGTGAACTACTCCTTTAAGTCTCTTGAGCTTTGGAAGATCAACTCTTTACCCAACGCTAGTAAATAATGATCGGAACAGCTATCAATGTCAGGGTTTCAGGGTTAGATGACTCTCGATTAATCCTCTAATTCTCATTTCTTTATTAAAGATTCGGCATTGCTAGGTTCAGTCCTCATTAGGCATGCTGTGCAGAAAATAGAAGGTGGGCGGCAATCAGACTCTGCTAGTGCTAGAAGCCCCACCCACACAGCCAGGTCCACCAGGGGCCCAAAGAAGTGATTACAGTTCATTAACATGGTGTGTGTGCAGGGGTGGGAGGGACACTGGTCATTATTGTGTTCAACTGTAGGCGGTGCCCAGAAACACACAGGAAGACGTGGGCAGAGCACACGCCCATGCTGTAGCCCTTAAGTCCTTTGTGAGGAATATTGGATGCAGAGTTTGACTCTAGGGAGTTGGCAGTGCATAATTACTTGAACAGGCAGGCAGAAATGTGTGTTTGGTGCTGTGGCACCTTGCGTTTGACAGGGTTATTTGACGGACCGGTTCATATTCTAAATTCGGCTGGTGGTATTTAAGCACCTACAAATCAACCATAGGTGTAATTCACAAAGCATCACGTACAGTAACATAATGCATGATGGTATTTGGTTGTAAAGTGAATGTTATTCATTTTGGATATTTACACACATTTAATATATTAAAAATGTATTGACGGATTTGTTGGTAGCCAAGTGAACCCGTCTACAATATGTCAGGGTCCTTTTTTCCTCAAGATAAAAAGAAAGGACTTAGAAATGATGATATGAATTTTTTATATTCACACTGTAAAAATGCAGGGTTACTTTTAACCCAGGGTTGGGAACAAAAAAGACAAACACAACAGTTAGGTTGTAAATTAGGTTGTTTCAACCCAAAATGCTGTGTTGTAAATTATATTTACAGTTTTACACCTCTGCGAGTATTGCCATCATTTTGGGGATTTTTTTCCTGTGGGCAAACCCAATTTGCTTGACATTGGGCCAGCGAAGACCCGTTGTCTCACATATCCCATTATATGATATGATATGATATGATTTAAAATATATAGGATGTACTTAAGTAATATACAGTATATGTATATTTATATTTTTTCCCCATTTTTTATTATATATTAATATATATTAAACATGACAAATATTGAAATATTTTGAATTGTGGCATTTACATGATAACAAAAATGGTTCGAAAAAAGACCTTGTGTCCCTTATGCATAATGTATCTTCATTTTGTCTTTCAATTTCAAGGTTAAAATGTGAATCGGACATGTTTTCCTTTCATTCTCTTATTAGTTAAGTTCTTTCCACCCATTCTGAGAATTTAAATCCCTCAGTTTATCTACTCCTCACCGTGATTCGGTGAACTCATCACACGAGCAAAGCCACCTTGATGTGTGACAGGAGTTCCCCGGGGCAATGCACTCTGGGAAGCTTGTGTGTTCAAACTGCAGGATTACACTGCTCAATCCCCGTAGCAAATAAAGGAATTAGGGTGAAATTTAATCATATACGAAATTATAGTCACTGACACGTTATTATAGCCCCCTGTGAGCTCTGTGTGAATGTTGCTCATACTGACTGACTTCATCTCATTCCTCAAGCTGCTTTCTTGAACGTGGTCTCTCTCCTGCTTGTTATTCAATCTAATTTCTGGATTTCCCTGTAAACACACATTTTAGTTTCTTCAGTGTATTCACGTGATCCTTGTGGTCCATATAATTGATCTTAGTAAAGTGTCAAGAATGCCATTGAACGGTTTGATGCAAGTTATTGATATTTTACATGGATTTTTCAAAGCTTGGGTCATATGGACCTGACCAGTCATTTATCTACTTTCAGTTCTTTTCTTCTGGAAATGTATTGCTCATTGCAAAAGCTACAGTACATACTGTTTTGTGTTCAGTATTTATTTTTTTGTGTTCAGTATGCATAAGTATGTATTTTTCAGCTTTGATGTTACGCTGTTTCTCCTATCGCGGCTTCCTTTGCAGAGACAACTATGAGTAATCCGTTTTTCGATTTCGCAAAAAACTTTAACACACTGTGTTACTGTGATAACGTTGCTTTGATTCAGTATTGGTTTAACCAAAAGAGTCCTTTTCTGACCGGACCATCAGTTTCAACTAAGTTTTTTTAATTGATACATTTTAATATTTATTAATATATTTTTTATAATATTCATATCTCTTATCAACTTGTTATATTTAGACTGTGCATTACAGTGATTTTACCACGGTTATTTTAGACACTTTCCGTTTTTCTAACATCACTGAAATGCTCAACCTCTTGTGGGTTACATTTTCAATAATATGGAACAATAAAACCGTTTCTAGTCCTAAAATGATTTTTCAAATACTTTACTTGTTTAGGAACATCCGTTCACACTGCCCTTCCTCTTTGCCCTTCACACAGGCCAATGATTCTCCAGCGCATTTAACTGTGTGTGTGGCGCTCTGGGGTCATAGCACTCCTCTCCACGTCCCACGCCAAGTTTGTTTTTTGGAATTCTCCTTTCAGTTCCTTTCTCACATGTACATACACCCATTCATGAACAAACACACACAATAAACATTTACTCTCAGACAGGAAGTGAGTGTTCTATTTACACTCTCATGAGGGGACGTGCTTAAAAAAAATCGACAACATTTTAATGGATATTTGAATAGAACACAAACACAACAGCTGTAAAGATTAAAATGAATTGCCGCATGTCAGAATTATAGAGCATACCGCAGAGATGACATGTTTATGTATGCAAACCCCAGAAGCGAGTTAGCATTTTAGCACTTCCGGTTCCATCGCCCCATGGGTTTTTTGAATGGGTTTTTGTTAAATTGCCTGAAATCAGATCTGTGGCTAACAAAATATAAATATTTTCATGTTTTAATCTATGACATAAAACACACTTATAACCGCTCGTGATTTTTTAAAGCTTTATTGTGTCTTAAAAATGGTGGTTGCTAACAAGGTGCTAAAACAGTCTACTTCCTTTGGCGGGTATGTTAGACGTCATCGCGCATATACTGTAAATCTCACAAATAATGCAACATGGACACAGATCTCTAAAAACAAGGATGGGGATTCATTGACGGAGTAATTACTTACCAGGGAACACGTTTTTAATTACGTTTGAAAAAGTTGTCGGAGGCTTGGTGGTGGTGACGTTGATATCGAGCAACTCATAGTCAGTTTATAGCCTCATGTTAGCTTTTTACTTCTGCCAATTATATTTAGGCCTCAAAAGTAACAAATGTAGTGTTAATTTGTAAAGATTATCTTGATAGACAAAAAGTGTAAACATCATAAACCTTTGTTTATCACAGATTTTATTTTCGCAATCTTCCAAAAGTGCATGGGAAAATGCATATTTTCCATCAAGGCAACCAGTGCGGCGCTAACTTCCGGGTTAGACTACAAAAACACTTCATCCCTGATGTACTCTATTGGGCAGTTTTTATTATACATTTCACCTACAGTACAGCAAAAACAGCAATTGCCTGTTCCAATCCGATTGGCTTGTGGCACACAATTTGAGACTTGGAGCGTGTGCCAATCTGTCTGAAAACAAAGTAAACCTTATGACGTATGAACACTTTTTATGAACAAACTATTTACTGAATAGTTTTTTTCTCTTTGACAAAATGCTTATGAAAAGCTCTAAAAATACATAAAGTAATAAAATTAGTCAGGCCTCGACTAATATTTTGTAGTGACTAGTTTCATGTGTTTTTAAATTTGACTAAGTTAAAGTTGTGTACATTTAAGGAACAGTCTGTTTCCACAAATGATCATTTGCAATTGTGTCAATTCAATAATTTTGATAACCAAAATTTGGTTAACTGTTAAAAATTTTCAGCTGAAGCCTAAAATTCTTTTTACTGTGTATAATTTATAATATATGTCTCTACTTTAATCAGTAATTGTTGCTTTTGGGCGGTCTCTGAACAAGGCTTAAAGGTCCAGTGTATGAAATGTACCAGCATCTAGCGGTCGGGTTTGCGAATTGCAACCATTGCTCCACCTCTCCCCCCTCCCTTTTGAGCACTACGGTGGCTGACACAGAACAAAGATGTCGTTGCATTTTCGCTTCTTCCCCGAAGCAGACAACATATTTATTTGATTACTTTATACACCTCTGAAGACATAGTTTTGTATATTATATTGCATTTCTATCAATAGATCCTCCAAAAAATGACACACAGCACCTTTAATGACAAAACAATAATCAAATTTGATTCTTTAGTTCGTAGCGGAGGACTCAGTCAGCCGTCAGAAGTCTATCTATGGAAAATCATCTTCACCAAAATGAGCAATGACCCCTGACTTCACACTGGAGCCATGGGAAAGTTTGCTGGGAAATCTCGGACAGGCAGAGCCAGACGCTTCCGAGTCCCAATCTCTATCTTTGGATGCCAGATACCCCCCACCCACACCGAAACACACCCAAGCGCTAGAACTCTGCCCACTCTCACACACACGCATGCTTTCTCACAGATACATTCGCACACAAACACACAAAAACACAGATGTGCGCTGCTCGCCCGCCTACACGCACTCCCAAACACTCGAACACACTAACACATAAATACCTGCCCACACTGACACACGTTCACATAGATATGCAAAGACGCAAACTCTCTGTGGCCGACAAGTCGCATTCTGCTACTCCGCCGATACGCCATACTTTCTAATCCGAATTGGCTCCACTTTGGTTTCAGCCTCACACGTGCGTGCAATGAATTCACACACTTTCTGCCTCCTTCACACACATATTTCAAATACATTGTGTGTTGTCTTTCATTGTGTCCATGTCTGTGGCTTCTCGCTCTTCCATCTCGCTCTTCTTCTCACATGCACCCTATCGAGTGCAGAATTCTGTGTGTATGTATGTGTGTGTGAGTGTGGGCGTAGTGGTGAGGAGGGGGAGGTATTCGATGCTGAATAACAGTAGTGTGTCTCTGGCAGCTGTGTGTGTGTGAGAGAGGCAGAGAGCAGAGCTGTGTGGGCGTCCTCAGCGCGCCGGCCATGCAGAGACTGTCGGGCTCAGACCGGGGCCTTGTGGCTTCTAGCCACCTCGCTAATTGGCCCGAGTTGAAGTATATGCTCTCCACAGCCTGAAATACATTGGCAGTAAAGTCTGAAGTACCCGCAGTGCACAGTTCACACAAAGTCTCGCGTGACAGCCGAATAAAAGTTTTCCCGAATACATTTTGATGTAAATGTGGCCTTACAGGTACAACAAATTGGATTTCGAAACTTCTTAGCTGAATAATTGGACGCATATTTCACTCTCGCGGAAAGATTTTTCATACGACTGAAGAGAATCGCGACTCTGTCATGAATAAATCAGATCTGAAGGAGAATAAAGCAATAAGCCACGAGAGGCCGGGAGGGGTGACGCAAAGCGGAGCAAAACGGTGGTAACAACAGTTTGAACAAAGATGCCAGTGTGCAATAAATTGTACGTTTATTAATTGTCGTAAGCATAGTTTTTCCATCTAATATAGTTCATTAGCCTGTGGGCGGTTTTTGGTTATAAGCAACGTAGCAACATGGCGTGTTCATATAGAATGTACGGTCACGTACGCATGCATTTTACGTTATAATTTGCTAATTAAATCAGCATAAAGCTAAGTGTATGAATATAAGGATATAATTTATATCATATAATTATAAATATAAAAGTATAAACCATTAAAATGGATAGTTGACAAATATACTGTTGAAAAATAGAAATATTTAACATTTTAATATGAAATAAAATATTTCATATATAATAATAAAAATACATTTGTGTACTTAAATATAAAAAAATTATACAAAAGAGAAAAATATATTTTATTTTACTATAAAGTATTTATCGCATAAAATATAGTCTGTGAATATACACATTTACAGATGTTACACCAAGTGGAAATTAGAGTTTATATAAACAGCCATAGACATTTAATAAACAGTAAATAACTGCTATTATGTCATTATCTTATAGTAGATTTGTTTTACCACTGCTGTTTTTTAGAACCCTTAATAGCAAGCAGTGTTGGGTAAGTTACTCTGAAAAAGTAATTAATTACTAGTTACTAATTACATATTCAATAATGTAATTAGATTACTGTACAAGTTACTCTCTTCAAAAAGTATTTAATTACTTATTACTAATTACTTTCTATATCCTACATCAACCTTGATGAGTTAAGTGATTCAAGGATAGACATGAAACGGCTCTTTTAATTCATTCAAATAAATAATATAAAACTACATAAAGTATTATTATTAATTACAAATGTGAGAATTATACATTAAAGCACGGATTTTAAAGTTAGACTTTGAATTTTGATGTCAATTCCTCTTCTGCACACACACATATTACACAAAGTATTTAGTTTAATTACATCAAAAGTAACTGTAATTAAATTACAGAAAAAATAAGAATAATCCCTTCCTTTACTTTTTCAAGGGGAAAGTAATTAAATTACAGTAACTAATTACTTAGTAACTACTTACACCCAACACTGATAGCAAGTAATATACTTATATTTGTCTGTCTGCGGTTCCGATGTCCTTTAATAAGAGAATCTGATTTCACTGTAGCTTTAATAGTCAGATGACATCTACAGCTCAGGTGATTGGCTAACAAACCGGCCAGAATTCAGCACCCAAGAGCAAAACTGACAGCAAGCTGTAGGTAGTCTGTCATTGAGATGAACGGTACTGTTAACAGTGTAGCTCTCTACAGGCATTTTGGACTTCCTGGGTGGTCACAGGGACTCATCTGCATTTTACAATGGCTTCAAACACAACTCACAAACAGAGTTTCACATGTTTTGATCGAGAATCTATTCCTGAGAGAAAGATGAGGGTGAGCACAATCCCAAAGAGAGAGAGAGGGAGAGAGAACACAGGGAAATCAAGAGAGAGGTCACAGTGAGGGCAGTTCAAAGCCCAGGGGAAATGAGCCACAGGCTGTGGGCGTTCAGAGAGAGCGGGCTACCTGTTCTGTTCTGGAACCGATGTCATTACGGTCTGGGCACACAGATCTGACAGCTGCTGCATTAGTTCTCCAGTCAGTGATCAGATAAAAGATTCTTTTGTCTTGTGAGGCCAATACACATGAGAAAAAAAGGTTATGGAGGAGATTCAGCCAATTGTGCAGCCAAATGTTGTGCACAGAAATACATTCTCTTGCTCTCTTCTATCTACCTATGCATTTACTTTACATCAAACTATGATGACACCATATACTCAATTTATGTTGTTTCTGACACCAGGTACTTAATAAAGGTATCTTATTTATTCATTCAAAATATGACTTACTTTCATTTGTTGAACACAGAAGTAGAAATTTTGAGAAATACAATGGAAGTCAATAGAGGCCAATGTTGTTTGGTTACCAACGTTCTTCAAAATATCTTCTTTTGTGTTCTGCAGAAGAAAGAAAGTCATACAGATTTGGAATGACATGAGGGTGAGTGAATGATGAAAGAATCTTCATTGTGGGGTGAACTATCCCTTTAAGATCTCATAGTTGATGTGCAGTCTATTAAAAAAACACATACAACTTAAAACTTTCCTTGTTTTGAATAGATTGCATATATCCTCATCACACACTACAAAACGGTGCGGTTATGGAAATGCATGTATTTGAACCTCAATCCACGGTTCTTTGTAAGTGCCACAACAGCATCCTCCATTGACTTTCCCCTTCAAACCAACCAGCATGTACGACTGATTTACTATTCCAGGAAAGTGATTATGCCACAGTTCAGAGCACAAATGTGATTCACTTCTATTCTGATTCATCTAGTCTAGACACTTGTATTGTATCCACTAACATTTAATACGTTTCAAACCTACGTGTCAAGTGGTTTCTTTTACTGCGTTCAGGGGATGAACAGGTACACAATCCTGTTTACAGCAGTTCAGATACACTTGATTAAAGGGGTTGCAAGCATTTTTTTTGTATGCAACAAGAGATGTGACTGGATATTTTGCCAATCCAGTTATTTGTGCATGTGACCGCTAATCAATTGGCTAATTTGATTGGAACACTAGCATTGACACATTTGTGCATTACATTGACATTGTTTTATACATTAGAAGGTGCTCATATTGATTTTTGCATGTGAGAAATTTAGTTTGCATATTATTATTATTTATTTATTTTTTGCCTTTCTGTAAGTGTGGAGAGACAGGAAACGATGGGATGAGAGAGAGGGATACAGGAGACAGGAAAGGACCACGAGTCAGGATGTGAAATTGGGTCGCCCGCAGTACTTTTGCCCAACTGTCCACTGGATCACCGACGCAGACTAGTTTAAAAATGATTTTATTTTGGGAATCTCTGTTTAAGAAAAATGTTGTGTGATGAAAGTTTTTATTTAAATTACCCAAATTAATTACAGCCCCTTTAAACTACAAATAGATTTTAGTTACTTTTTTATCATATTTATGAATATCATGTTTTAGAGTGCAGACTACTTTCTGTTGCTACAGTACCAGTGTTTTTTGTTTTTTTGCAGAAAGCATAATGCAGATCTCAGATAATATATCAGCTCATTTCTCATTTTGTGGATAGATTGTACAGCTGCTCCTCGAAAACTAAACAAGTGTAATCAGATCACATGTCTTGGTTCTATATGAGGTCAAGCAATTATTACATCCTTTGTGAAGAGAGTAAATTATATTCACCGAGTCTACAGCTGAGGGGAACACTTGACCACCCATTCACCTGCTTCTGCATATAATTTACCTTGTTGGAGCCCTTTCTGACACGAACTGTTTCGACAAGTGTCATTCACTTTCATTTCAAACAGAACGTAATGCTGATACCCAGAACTTCAATTAGTGCTGCATGTGTGCCAATTAATTTTCGCTAGCTGTGATCATACAAAACACAGTCAATTATAGTTTTTACTTATGGAAACACAACTATTACAGTATTTTATATCATTCCATGTTTTTTAAAGTAATCCGATTTTTATTGTATATGGCAAGATAAATTGGCAACATGTTTTGCATCGTTTGCGATTAAATTTGGTGACATTTTTTACGGTAAATGTGAATGTATGCCACCTGTAAGTCCAACTCAAACCAATTCTTCTCCCTTTGGTGTTTTTTCAAGTGTTTCCAAAACTTGTTGTCATTGGCACGGTTGCATCAATGTGGCTGCCATCTGCCAATCAGCTGTCAAAACAGAAATAACTCAAGTTTTCTCCTGGCAGCGTTTATTTAGCATTTTGGCACGCTATTGTTACATTTATCATCTTTTGAAATTGTCTGTGTGCCTTTGTGTGTCTGGGGGAAAAAGAAGAAATAAAATAATCAAGTATGCATGGCACCTTTGCTGGGCTGCTAGCTGTTGCTGGCCTACTTCCTAAAAATAGAATGTAATACCAAGGCAGATTTGAAGATTTTTTACAGTACTGCTCTCTCTCTCTCTCTCTCTCTCTCTCTCTCTCTCTCTCTCTCTCTCTCTGTCTCTGTCTCTCTCTCTCTCTCTCTCGGTCTCTGCTCTCGCCTCCTCTCTCCTCATGTCTGTCTCTCTACTCTCTTCTCTCTCTCTCTCTCTCTCTCTCTCTCTCTCTCTCTCACCCGTTCTGGCACCCCCTACTTCACCATACCCAGCCTCCACTTTCTCTCTTTGTCTCCACATATCTCAATATCGCTCTGCTCACACCCTCCCTTATTAGTGGGCAGACTGAAAGTGTTGTTTAGCTATTTATATCATTAACTGTGACATGTAAGTATATTAAACAAATTCTGCTCAGCATTCGCATATTTATTTATGTCTAAATTGAAATGTGTGTTTATGTGTGTTTCACTGTGCATTTTGATGATTCAATAGTCACAAATTTTTTTAGCAGCCATGGCTGCTATAAGATTACATGTGGGCTCAATTTTTTTCATTTCGTACTGTAGTTTGTTCATGGTTTTTGAGGATGAGTACATGTAACCTGTCCACACTGGCATCCGTCACATTTGGCTAGATTCTCAGATACATTTGTGCCAAGTCTGATGGACGAATGGCCTGTTTCATCACCAACACGATATAGAAAGCGTTCTCTTCACCCTTTCAAAAGTTGACAAGATTATTTTAAAAGCATGACATTCGTTTTTTCTTCGGCTATATCAGATCAGACTTGTGATGGATTTTCAGCTTGTGAACCACTGAGCTGATGCACGGCACGCACACTTTAACTTGCATGAAAAGAATCTTTAGCCATTGTCTTAGGTCATGAGTGTCTGACACAGTCTAATCCAGCGGCAGTATGTGTGTACTGTATGTGTGTGTGGAAAGGATTAGAGCCAGCTGAATCACTGTGTGTGGGAGTGTAAATATCCTGAAAGAGGAGTGTGTAGTGGCTGCATACAGGACCACGGCCCCTCCCATCTTTCTTTTGAGTCCTCTTCCTGCGGCAGACCCCGAAACATGTCTGTGAGAACATCTCTGAATGAATCTCTCTATATGAATGCTGAGGAGCAGATAGATGTGCGGTGGGGAGAGGTTTGTTTTGGTTGAGTCACTGTAACAATAAAAGCTCTTCAGTATCAAGCCCCTTAAGGTTTCTGGTTCCCGGTGGGTTTTTCTTCAAAAGAGTACATAAGGACCACACGCAAAGACAGCGTGCACATCTGTGCATGTTCAATGACTTCTGTATTTTACAGTGCTTGCAAGACAAGCAGTGTATTATACCATGTATTGAATATGATTTGTTCACCCAAAAGTGAAAATTCTTCCATCATGTCATTCCAAACCTGTATGAATTTCTTTCTTTTGCAGAACACAAAAATATATATTTTTAAGAACGTTGGTAACCAAACAACATTGGACCTAATTGACTTTTATTGTATGGACATAAACATACATTTTTCAAAATATCTTCTTTTGTGTTCTGCAGAAGAAAGAGTCATATACAGGTTTTGAACAACATGACGGGCATAAATGAGAATTTTTATTTTTGGGTGAGCTATCCCATTAAAAATCTGTTGTGTCACATGTGTTTATTGTCATCACAAGCCTTTAGGCAAAGCATCTCTGATGCAGCATTTTATTTACAGAGAGCCAAAGGAGAAATTTGCCTAAAACTTAAACTCTTTTTTTTGCTAGCATTTCCCATCAAATGCAATATACTTTTTTCTTCAACACTTTCGTTCCCGTTCGTAATTTAAAGACTACGTGCACTGAATCTTGAGAGAGTTTCTTTGTAAAAGTGATGAGATTTACTTACTTGGGTTTATAAGTACAGTTATACCGTTACTTTCGGTGTGGTCATCAGTTGTGCAAAACACTCTAAAAATGGAACAGGTACTAATGAGATCTGAAACCGGGCCCACTGTCATCATGAATAAGGACTCCGTGTGACAGGCTGTGGGCAGCAGGTGAATTTACACTGGAGGATGGGAGGGGGCAAGAATAGAACAGGTGTGGGTGTACAGGCGGCCACCGAACCGTGCGCGTCCGTGATGCCGTACGGTGGGGTATTTTCAGGAAGGTCAACAAACACGATAACCGTCCATGTATATATGTGAGGCGTTGCATGCGGCTGATATGAGGTTTGGTATTCCATGCAGCAGCCTCCCACGCGCCGCGACCGCCCACGCCAGGATCTGCGTCACGCTGCCGCGTGGGAGTGAGAGCGCAATGAATGTAGCAAGCGCGGAATATCCCAATTCTGGCAGTAGGGGAGAGAGCGGAAACCAACTAGTTTGAGAGTCCCTCTTTTTGACGCTAGTTCAAACTACGGAGAGTTAATTCAAAAACAGAAGTACGCGTCGGACGCTCAGCACGCATCCTCTCCCCGCCAGCAGGACGTCAGGTGAAGCGTCATCCGCTTGAAGCATCGGAACTTTTATAAACATACAAACAAGTGGGGATTTAGGAAGAAGCGCGTTTTGGAACAAATTAAGAGTGTTTGGGGAGAAAAAACAAAGACAAGAAAAGGTACGTGTCAGTAAGTTTATCAGTACGTTTCAGTCTCGCTTATAATTGCACGCGCGCGCTACTGTTAACGTGGGTCCGTGTGTTTTGTGCAACTTTCCTGCGTGTGCGCCAGTGTTTTTGGCTTCCATGCGCGCGCCGTGCAGACCGGACAGCAGTGCGCGAGATACCGAATGTGTGTATCGCCCCGTGGGCGTCTGTTCGTCGGCAGATGTGCGGACAGCATCCTATGCGTTTACTGACTTCCAAGTGTACTTTTCCTAATACTTTCCAGTGTTCTCAGTTGTGCAATAGCGTTTGAACGTCTGACAACGAGAAGATAAAAATAAGTTTTTGTCTAAGAATGAAAAACAGTTGTAAGAAAATAAGCTATTTAATTAAAAGTTTTCTTAAATAGCCAAGCACTTAAAGCATGGATAGCTATATAGATTATAATAGGCTACTCTTTCCGTCATTGTTGATTATTTATTCTCATTAGTAGACTTGGTGATGCCTCATTTCTGGGTTATTATTAGTAATATCTTACATGAGCTAATGTGGGAAATTTTATATTTCATTGTGTCTTCTACAGTATGTCTCGTGAAGATGACTCATTGTTTACCGCCTCACACCAGACCCTCCAATAGACCATCTCCGCAAGGTGGTGAACTTTGGTCATGCCTGCTTTTTTCCCACCAATATTTCCCCCGTCGTCTCTAACAGACGCTGTAATGAATCATATTTAGATTAAAGGTACTTACTGTCACCATAGGCTCAGTTGACATTGCAGGGTTTGGGGGGCTTTCAGGCTTCACGGTAGAGATCATCAAGGCTGAAATTGAATCAGTGGTCCTCATAATAAAACTGAAAAAATTACAAGACTTTGTAGCACGTGCTGTAACTAATGAGGGATACAATTTGTATTGATCCCATATTTGTCGTTAGTTATTTTACACCTTTTGTTGTGTAAATTATCACCTTCCTTTTCAATAAGGTGACAGTTATTACACCATTTAAAGCATCTTTAACCATACTTTATGCATACGTTTTTGTCTTGGTAAGCCTCCACTTAAAGATCTTATGAAATCAAGATAAGAGATTTGTGGCTATAGGCCTATGATATACTTTATGATATACTTATGATATACAAATTTTACATTTAGTAAATATACAACATTTATTTAAAATTTACAGTATGTATTTTCTGAGAAAACTGTTGTTGACTCGTGTATCGCTAAACAGATTTGAACCAATCAAATGATGCCTGGAAAGAATATATTAATTCCCCTAATACAATGTGCCCCATTGACTTTCCATTGTAGGAATAAAAATTACTATGGAGTGTGAATGGGACAAATTTTGACTCCTTTATTATTTGATGTTTCTTTCAGTTGTTTTTATTATTTGATGTTTCTTTCAGTTGTTTCCCATTCATTTATTTTCGAAGTATACGACTGAGGTCGTCTACACAAAAGAACACCTCTTTGATAGTTTTGTACTGCTATTTAGGGACGAATCTCAACGCGAATCCATTATTCATTTGGATTGATAAGAGGCCGCTGTTGGGTAACATGAACACATGCTGTGAGTGCTCTCAGCGTGTTGCATGAAGCCCTGGCCTCAGATCTTCAGCGTTACGAGCTGGCCGTGCTGGGGGAAAGAGAGTTTTGGATAAATTGCTGCCTAAGTGCCATTCATGCTGACACTGAATTGGTTTCAACAAGGCACCCTTCACTTGGGTCTAGGCCTCCGTCATCCATTAGAGTGGCAGAAACACTCGGGGCGTCCTCATTAGACTTCATACGCTCGCTCTTTAGTACTCGCGCTCGGCCTCGGCGGGTGAGTTCTTACTCACTTCTAGTGCACTAAAAGTCAGGATGACTTGGTAGCATGTGTTATTTCTTATTGACACTAAAATCAAATTAAGTGAGTCACAGCTTTGGCATTGTTTAAGCCTTGATCTTAAAGAATTGTTATTATTTGTTATGATATTAAGTGTTTATTTGTTTTGACAAAGGAGCCATTGTAACTGTAGAAAGTACACTGTAAAAAAAATCCCGTAAAAAAACAGATAAAGTACTGGCAGAAAATTACCAGTACATTTTCCTTTCTTTTACGGACATTTCCATTAATGCTAAAATGCAAATGAATGCAGTGCAAAATGTAAAATACAGGTAAAACAACTGTAAAAATGAACACGGAAAATTCCTTCATATTAATACAGTATATTGTGCCCTATTTTTACGGCTTTTTTTTAGTGTATAATTGTCGCATGAAGTTTAGTTGTAAAAGACATTGGGTTTTAAAAAATGTTCAAAAATCTTTCAAATCTCAAAATGAAGCTGTACATGATGTTAAACTGTACATTAAACATCAGACATGTTCTGCTTGGCTGTGGTTATGGTGTGCACAGCATTTCGCTTTTTAAATATGGACGCAGACGAGACAAATTACGGAACATGTTGTGTCGTGTCTGTTATAAGGCTGTATGGAATCATGCTGGAGGATGAAAAATGGAAACGTAAACCTATATGTCAAAGCAGATTTGTTTTGTGATCGTTGAAAGGAGGAACATACATATTTGAGAAGAAATGTGGTGTTGGGGATCATGAGTGTTTGAGGTATATTTTGTATGGGTATCCTTTAAAGTCATAGAAAACATACATGCAAAGTTTAATTCACAAATGCATGACCTTATTCACATTCACAAAATGCAATTCAGATTTTGTGAATGAGGTCGCATTTGTGAATCAAATTCTGCGAATATATCTGGAATGTTCTGACTTCTTAGATATCCATTGCTTTCCATTACAAGATGTGCTTTGCCGTGTCTTTTCCCAATCCCAGGAGTCACATCGTTTCCAAACTTTCACGGCTTGCACGTCGTTTCTAAAACACATCTCATCTCGGCCAACTCATAAATGGGCAAAGTGAGTTCGCTTACCGCATTAGTATGCATTACAGTGCCTCTGACAAAGTTTGCAGAGAGCATTATGTGCGCTTGTGTGTTTGCCATCATCGTACCATAATCCTTGGATCATTTTAAGGAAGAAGTGGGTGAGTTAAAGTGAAATGCAGAACTTTATCATTTTAGCATGCACACCTACTGGCCCACTCCCACACAAAACTCCATTACCCCACCTCCCTCCCCTGCAGTCAATCTCGCTTTCATTGCGGCTGCCGCGGATCCACATCCTGACAGCGGCAGCTGTAGAATCGGGATCCCGGCAGAAACAAATGAGGCCTGTGCCGAGAGAGCCCACCTACGCTCGCTGCAGAGGTGGACTGTGGCATGTGACACTCCCAGCAGCCCAGGAGCCTGACAGGCACGCTGTTATAATCTTGAATCCAGCCACACATTTCAGCCTCCCACCCCCCTCCGGGGCAGACAGTGTCATCTCTTTCTAACCCTTTTGAGTCTGGATTTCCAATGTATTTCCCTTTTTTGTCAGGTATGAGGTTGATTTTATAGGGATTTCTGGGTCAGTGTTCAGAAACGTTTTAGGGAAGTTTTATTACAAGCCGTATGTCTCACAACCTTTCTGTCACAAGTTTTGACAGGAGCAGCATTGTATTTTCATTCAGAGGGAGTGGAGGTGTAAGGATACGCTCAGTTCACGATTCAATACGATACACTATTTTACTATTGCATCATGATATTTTTTATGAATATTTTTTAAATACGAAACTGACACTTTTTTCTTCAAGGCATTTGTTATTTTGTTTAAGAATTGACAGCATTCAAGGTTTAATGAAACCATTTTTATGTAAACTAATAAAAACTGAATGGCTCTGTCACTGAAAAATAAAACAAAGTATATATATTTCATTTAAAAATATGTTGCTGTAGCGCTACGATACATATCTTAATGTTTTTGTATTGCGATACTTTGAGATATTCTTACACCCCTAATAGGGAGCTATTTTTTTCACGTTTAAGAGGCAGGACTGTAATGTTTTATAAATTAATGGCTGGTAACAGATCAGGTTGTATGAGAATACATGAGCTATGCAGATGGTCTTGAAATTTGGTGCAATGTGTTTAAAGTTAAAAAACAGATTATGAATGACAATAACAACTTAATTGCTCAAACTGGTCTATCTACTGCAGTAAAATTGACATATGACAGAGTTTATTTGCTTTTTACAATGGCAAACAATATTTCACAACATGCAAATATTGTAAATATAAAGATTTATGGGTATTAATCATATCATTAATATTTTTATATTATTCACATTTAAAGAATATATTTATATATTAAAGGGATATTTTCAACCCAGCGTTGGGCCGACCTAGTCGTTGTGTTAAATTAACCCTAGAAAATGTTTATATTTGACCAAACAATGGGTTAAAAACAACCCAGCGTGTCGGGTTGGGTTCATCCCTTTTTGACACAATTCTGGGTTCAAAATACCCAGCATTTTTTTCTTTACAAACAGTCCAATGCAATCGGGTAGTTGAGAAATAAACCGTGTCCTGTGGTGTGACAGCAACAATGAAAATACATCTCTCTTATGCTATTCTTTATTATTAATATCAATATTATTAATATAAAAAATGTGTTTTCTAAATGTTTATGGTCACACCATAGGACACATTTCCAGTTTGTTTGTCAGCTACCCAACCTCACTTGAGCCATTCTTAAATAATTGTGAACAAATGTGCTCATTCTGAAAAGCAACACTAATGTTGATGAACCAGATCGCTAGAGAATACTAGAATAAATAGTCAGCATTTTTCTTTGTGTTCATACAATCAATGTAAAAAAATTATGTTTAGCTCTATTATATTGATATAGACGGTTTCATCGGATAAACGCACCTGGCTCGAAGTTAATTTCTGGTTTGTGTTTGGTTATAATATAACAATTAATTTTAGATTTATATTGTTGTTTCATTGTAAATTAGTAGTATTAAATTAAATCTACTCAACCTTTATTTATTCTTTGCGGAGGTCTACATGAAGTTAAGTTTGGGCCACTTAATGTTTGTTTATGTTGTTGCCGCTGAAACAGTCTATTGTACAGTGAGGTCAGATATTGCAAAATATAATTTCTTTTCTATGTCTCTCTCCCTCAGGTATGGCAGCGACTTTACCAAGAACCCTTGGAGAGTTGCAGCTCTACCGCATTCTTCAGAGGGCCAACCTGCTGTGTTATTATGACGCTTTCATCCAGCAGGGCGGCGACGATGTTCAGCAGCTCTGCGAGGCCGGCGAGGACGAGTTTCTTGAGATCATGGCACTCGTGGGCATGGCCAGCAAGCCACTGCACGTCAGACGCCTACAGAAAGCTCTGCGTGACTGGGTCACAAACCCCGCCCTTTTCAATCAACCCCTTACCTCCCTACCCGTCTGCAGTATTCCTGTCTACAAGCTGCCCGAGGGGTCACCCACGCTGTTGCCCGGTAACGGAGCACGGGGTGAAACCCAAAGCGTCAAAGTGCCCAAGTGTTTGGCGGTTGCTTGCGTAGACCCCAGTAAAGGAGAAGCGGGCAACGGAAGCTCCTCAGCGACAGTTTCACCCCTTCAGAGCGGCAGCGAACCACGGTTTTGGGCCAGTCACGGCACAGAGAGCGAGCACAGTCTGTCACCGGCGGAACTGGGCTCCCCGTCTTCTCCACGGGATGGGCTAGAGGCGCTGGACGCGGCAGCGGTTCAGTCCGTGGCGGAGTGCGTGGAAAGAATCGCACAGACTTTGCCCAAGAGTGACCCGGGAGAGGTTAAAGAACTGTTGAAGGGGAATAAGAAGTTAGCCAAAATGATCAGCCATATCTTTGATATGAGTGAGGAAGATCCTCATAGAGAAGAGGAAATTCGCAAGTATAGCGCCATATATGGCAGATTCGACTCGAAAAGAAAAGATGGAAAGCATTTGACTCTGCACGAGGTATGACGTGCCCGTCATCACTTTGGGTGCTTTTGGTGTTTGAAAGAATAGTTCTCCTACAAAAATATTGTGTGATCTTGCTTGACATAATCATCATTTACTCACGCTATAACATATTTCTTCTGTGAAACACAAAATAAGCAACTTACATTTTACATAAAAGCTTCAGCCTCCATTCTTTATAATCAGTAAGTTCTTTAAAATTGTATCATTTCATGGTTCACAGAAGAAATAAAGTCATACAGGTTTGAAACAACATGAAGGTGAATGATAACAGAAAATTATATTTTGGATGAACTGTCTCTTTAAATGACACACTTCAAGGCAGGCAATTCGGATTGTTTTTTAGGGCTACACTGCAAAAAAATAAATTTCCTACTTAGTATTTTTTTCCGAGTACAAATATCTTAAAATTTCTAAATCAAGATACATTTACCTAAGATATTAACTTAATCTTAAACTTAATTAACTTATATTAATTAATATTCTTAAAGATATACAAACGTTTTTAAAGAAGTACTTATTAAAGTAAAACTTGAAGGGATGGTTCACCCAAAAATAAAAAATAATATAAATGTTCATTTTTGGGTGAATTATCCCTCTAACTTTAAAGTTTATTTTTCTTACCTCATTGGCAGATATTTTTGCTTGTTTCAGCCATAAACTTACATACAGTACAGTAAACCTAGACAAGAGTTAAATTAAGATACATTTTCTTCAGAACCAAAAGATATTAAGAATTTATTAGATATTTGTACTGCAAAACGAGACAAAAATACTAAGAAATTTGTTTTTGGAGACTCTTGTGATCATCGTCTGTAGGACTGATGCTGTTTTTTTGCACATAATGTCAGTATCTGTAAATCATTATTAATGGTCTGTACATTTCTACACAGCTGACAGTGAATGAGGCCGCAGCTCAGCTCTGTATGAAGGAGGTGGCGTTGCTGACTCGCAGGGATGAGCTTTTCGGACTGGCGCGTCAGGTCTCCCGAGAGGTCACCTATAAATACACCTACAGAACCAGCAAGTAGGAACTTTCTCATAAACACAACACTTTACTGTTTCTTGTAGTTTGTTCTTTATTTAAATAGATTTTAATTTGTTGCACTTTATACACCTCACATGGCACTCAGATTCATCAGTTGTGATGTTTAGCCTTTAAGCCGAGAAACGGATAGTGCTAATGCATCGAGAGCGGTCTGTGTCAAGCCGAGATATCAAATCAGCGTTTGTGTTGAAGTGGACTGAGGTGGAGGGCTGTGAACACTCCCACTCCTTTTGGACTCATAGTCTTATCAGGCACGCGAAAGGTGGCATCCAAAGAGACCATTCAGGTGTTTCTTGGATTACCAGCCTTGCGTGTCAGAGAATGGAAAATTCCATTTGGCGTTACATAAGTGCCGTCGCTCATTCAAACCTTTCAATCAAGATTGCATCACAGCGGTGGACTGCGTGTTGCGAAAGTTATCTAGGCCAGGTTTTCTTAAAGTGCGTCTTGCGTCATGATGAGATTTGCCGAGGGCATTCGTATAAGTATGTAGGTGAAAGGCTTGTGTAACATGTTGGCACATCAAAGTATTCTTTGGTTTTTTTTAATCACATTATTTGGGGGAAATTTATGTCTCATTTTTTTGGAAAAAAAAATGTCTTTGACACTCTTACTTAATGTATGACTGGATCAACTCAGTTCAATCCGCATCAAGGTTGTTTTAAAAACCTAAATGCCATGTTACCAATAATGAGAATAAATCGCTGCTGTCCTTCTGAAACCTCCCATCTCCATATTTCGTGATTCATCATTATTAGTCACAGGGTTTTTCAAATATCTTAAAAAATGAAAAGTATTAAACAGTGTTCTCAACTTTGACACAACAGTATTTATTCATATAAAAAGTACAGTGCTAGCACATCTGAGGTTTTGGAAGGACAGCGACGAAATATGACTTGGTTAACTCGTGATCATCAAAAAAAGATGTAATGTAAATCAGTATTGTGTTGGAAATGAAAGTTATGAATGAAACAGTATCTTTTAAAGACGTGATTGACACAAAAATAAAAACAAGTTCACATGTTTCATCTACTATGTTTTGTATCCCAGGGCTAAATCTTCCTACTCCTTTTCCACAGATCTCGATGTGGAGACCGAGACGAGACCTCACCCAAAAGAATCAAAACAGAAGTGAGTAAAGTGGCACTCTTATTTAGTCTCTGACAAAAAGTTCCACCTGAACCAAAGGCTCCGACTGAATTTCTCAAGTGGGTTTCTCACAATCGCGCGCCGAGTTGCAGCGCTGACACCAGCATGCAAGGAAACAGTGGGTAGGAGGCAAGATTGACACTGGGTGGGTCCAGTGGCTTTTGTTTGCATAGCTGCCTGTCTGCATGCTGAGCTGCGTGGGAGGCCTTTGCAGGAGCGTGTGGGGGAGCTCCATCAGGATTGCATGTCATGGTGTAGGGGAAAGGTCAAAGTTCAGCCTGCAGAAGTTACAAAGCGCTAATGTTCGCGAGCCCACTCCCTCGATCACACCTTAAATCCATATTTAGCCGGCCCACGGTTGTGATTTTTCCATATCAACGCTATACGTGGCGATCTTATTGATGTGCTGTTTGCTAAAGAGTCCTTTGTGCTCCGCTTTTGTATCTATGGCAGCTGTCCATTCAGGGCTCTCTCGTGACACATTTGATGAGCGTCCAGTCGATAGATCTTCTGGAAAGTTCTCACATCCCACGTCAATGCTATGGGCTGGGCCGGCGTCTCAGGAAGTGCAGGTGGTTAGCCAACTCAACCCTGCCTTGGATTCAGTCAACGTACAGGCACATGCACGTGACCGACTCGGAAAATCAGTGGTTATTACCCACACCGCCTCTAATGAGAAATGAGTATGTCTCGTACATCACTATCAGACTGTGGCAAGTTACTGAGTAGCTTTTTTTACCCCTAATTTGCATTGTTACTCACTTAATATTGCATTTTACGTTGTTTGATGTCATGGAGATGTGAATGAACAGCAGTGTTGGGGAGTCTCAAAACAGCTTTCCGACATCTACAACTTACTGATAAAGTACTTAGCATATATCTGAATAGTACACATATAGATATACACATATATCTTAAACATGTATGTTTGTGTATTCATATACTTATAAATATACACAGCACACACAAATAAACAAAAACATTGATTTTCAAAACGATAAATTGCGATTCACCGATTTGACAGCACTACTTAGCAGTTAACTTCATGTCGCATTTGCACGACAAAAATTGTGGTTTCATAATAGTGAAGTGAAAAGTAAGTAGCGTTACACCCAGCAAGTTAAAAAGCTACTTTGGTTCATGTTCATAAATCACAAAACGGTATAATGCAGCAAATTAGTGCTCTAACAGTTTCAAGGGTTTCACAGTTATTAGCAATGCCTTAAATAAAAAAAGAGCACTGTCCCTGTCTGGCCTCAACTCTGCCCACACCACACTCCCATCCACACCAGTAAGAATAAGCCTCCTGCCCACACGCACCCAGACAAGGTCCAAATGAGATCAGTTGCGCGCCTACTACCCGTATTCTTGATGTAGATGTGACATCATTGCGTGGGCGCGCTCGGAATCACCCACGCCCATGCATTTGCGCAGATACGGCGCAAAAAGTGAAAAAGGGCTGAGTCTGTAGGCACATGCGTCTACATGCAGGCAAACAGACGTACGCTCGCACCTTTGTCTCTGGGACCAGCCTCCGTGTCACGGAAGAGTAGAGTTCTGACTCTTAGGAGTGGCTCAGTGACTTCATTGTTGAGTGTAGGCAAACTTGCGTCAGAACTGTTATTAACAGTTACCTCTCCTCCTCAAATCCAACACCCAGCTAGCAGTGAAAAGAGTGGAATGTTGTTGTTTGCTGCCATGGTGATGCATGTAAACATTTGCGTTTTCTTAATGTAGCGATTTAGTTGTAACAGCGTACAAAATGTTCTGTTTGATAATCTGTGCGTTGAATACACCTCTCTTTATACAAACTCATCCCGAGGGGACTCTCAAGTGGACTGACATTTACTAGATATCATCTGACCTTTCTGCCTTTTCTTGTGGCTTCGTGCTTTGCTTGAGATTTGTTACATCTTATGGAATTTTTCAGGTTTTCTTCAAATGTCACCTTAACCTATTTGACCTCCCGCGTGAGGTGTTCATAAATACATTTAACTATTGCACATATGCTTTTTAATGGTAATGTGTGTAATTAATTTTTTTAGATCGTTAAAGACTTTTTACTAGGGCTACATGGGTGATAAAAATGTGAAGCTTATATTATGTATTATTGAGGTAATTCTGCTTAGGATATAAAATCACAAGATATTGTGAATATTGAATATTGTTGAAAATGAAGATTAACGTGCAAAAAATTACATAAGCAAGCAATTTAACTCCTTTACATAAAGGAGTAGCATTAACAAGTGTTCATGTATTATGTATTAATAGGTTGTTAGTCACTAAGTCTACAGTTTTAACTGTGTTTTTGCACTAAATATTTTTAATGTTTTATCCAAATTAAGTTGGGACAAAAGAGAAAATCACCTTTTTAATTATAGAAGAAAACCAAGTGATCACTGCAAAAAAATATGTTTCTTACTTTATTTTTGTTATTTGTTACAAATATCTTAAAATTCTTAAATCAAGATGCATTTATTTCTGAAGAAAACTTGCTTTCGATATTAAATCTTGTTTTCTTAAAAAAGTACAAAAATTAGAAAAAATATTTGGTAATTGGTTAAGTAAAATAAACTTGAATAAAGTGCATAATAAAGAGGCAAACTCATTTAAGTTTTTCTTAAACTTAATAAAATAAATTTTACTTGAACTTAATAAAATAAACTTTAGACTTTTAAACTTTATAATCTTCAGATTTAAATAAACGTAAACTTAAGTTTAAAGTTTACAGAATTAAGATGAAACTTAAATATGATTTATTAAAGATTATTTAAGATTATTTTTCCTCATTGGCAGAATTTTCTTTTTTTAACAATAAACTTACTTTTTTTTAAAGATTTTTTATATTTGTACTGGAAAACAAGACAAAAATGCTAAGTAAGATGTTTTTAAAGTGATCAGATATATATATATATATACTGTATATACTGTATATATATACTGTATATATATATACAGTATATATATATATATATATATATATATATTGTTTATCGTCATCAATTGGGAAAGTTAGTGGGAAATCTCATTTTCTGTATATTGGCAAGTACCAAGTATACTTTGTACTATCCCAATTTAATATGCAGAGAAAACCTTTATATAACTTTTAATGAAAGCCATTTATAGGTTATCTGCCCCATACATTGTGAACATTTCGGCTTTGTGGCACTAGCAAACCCTTGGGCTATCTGTTGAGTGTCCTGACTTACAGCCTAGGCTTTACCAGTGGAGAAAATGAACAGTATGCATCCTCCTTGAAACACTTATTTTCATGATTCCTCCTAGTAATACTAGCAAATGAGAAATGATACACCTTTAAATTGTCTAACCCCAAAACTTCTAACGAAAAGATAAAATGTAATAACTGGCGCTGTTGGTCTTCAGGAAGGATACTTTGACCTTCAAGAGGCCCTGCAGGCCATTCACATGCGCCAGGAGACCCTTAAGGAGCAGTTAGCCCACGCAAGATCTAAGGGAGAGGAGACGGTTGGGCGGAACATCCAGGTGACTGACTGCATTATGACAGTGTGTGTAGTGTGTTTATGTGTGTGTGGGAGAGGAATGCTCTCAGGCGCCTGGCTGACTCCATCTTCATGTCTTTCTACCACCACATGTCTCGCTCTGGTATCTGATCGTGCTAGTTTTCAGGTCAAAGCTGCATTTCACCTGCTCTCTTCCCCCATTTTACGTGACCTACTTTTGGTCAACTGGTCAAATGTGTGCTTCGTCCCGAGTGGAATCTTACTGTTGTTCTCCTATAGGAAAAAAAGGAGATCTCGCACGAGGTTTTTAATATCTTCAATGCTCAAATTTGCTTGGGAACAGTAATCTGTTTTGACTTGTAATTCAAAATATGAACTTTTCTTTGACCATATTATGTGAACTATACAACTCTTTCATTAATTGTATAGCTGTACAGTCAGTCATAAGGTTTCTTGGATTATTCTGGTACAGTTCTAAAGGAGCTGAAAGAGTTCGCTTTTAAAGGCTGTCAATCCAGCTGGCATTTCAATCACTGTCCTGTCAATATGAAGACAAAGAATCGTAAAAATGTTAAGGGTCTCTTCACAGTGTTGGTTCATCATGACAGTAGTCTATGTTAATACTGCGTACCTGTGTTGTATTGTGACATTTCGGAATGCGACGACGTGCGAGCATTTCTTTATTTCTCCTATTGAAATTGAATAGAAACATCTAAGACATATTTGATATGTAAAGAAACCCAACTAAAAACTTAGTTATGTCAGTCTGTTTTTCTTTCTTTCTTTCTTTCTTTCTTTCTCTGATCGTCTTTTCAATAGATTCAGACTGACGCTGTCTCAGAAACATCAGTTAATTGCGACGCTTTCGTGTTCTATTATTTAAAGAAGAAACGTGTCCTTTTGTAACCGTGAAAGCCATTTTGTGTAAAAAAAAAAACGAGAAGAGATGTTATTGGCAACAATCAAGCTCAATGCTTTGTGTAGTTTTTAATAATAAGCTTCATTTATACATTTCAAAGGGATAGTTCACCCGAAAATGAAAATAATGTCATCATTTACTCACCCTTTTATTTTGAAGAATGTTGTTAACTGGCACCCATTCACTTGCATTGGTTTTGTGTCCATACAATAAGTGAATGGGTGTCGGCGCTGTTCGGTAACAACATTCTTCAAAATATCTTCTTTTGTGTTCTGAGGTAAAAAGAAAGTCATACCGGTTCGAAATGACAATAGAAATGAAATTTTCATTTCTGAGTGAACTATCCCTTTAATAATAAAAACCTTTATAGTATTTGTAAATCCCAATACACGTTCAAATATGAATAAAGAGCAAGTTAACTATTGTCTGATATTTGGATAGAAGGCGCAGGGCTTTGTTTACAGTTAGTTTTGCATCACTCGGTTGCGTTGTGTTTGTGAATGGTGAATATTGGAAATCATTTCTGTCACACCTTACGTAGAGTATGACTCTCAGTCTCCACACATCCATTTGCTTGACTCCCTGCTGTTTGTACATATTATAGGTTCAGCTGGAGCGACTGCTGGCCAAGCAGATGGAGATCCTGCATGACGCCGCGGCACAGGACCGACTACAGGCTCTCGAGTGGAGGGTTCCACCAGGACCCTACAAACACAGCGGAGAGAGACAGAACAGCAATGGCATCGCCACCGACAAAAGTGCAGAACAGGGTGAGTTTGCGCTTTAGAGAATTGGCTGTGTTTGTTTTTTTGTCATGAAGAAGATGCTTTTTATAGTACTTTAATTCAAGTCTATTATGGAAAGAAACCATGCTAAATAAGGGATAATGCACAGGCAGCCGGTAGTTATCGCAGAAGTAAGCCCTGACATTGTGATCTTGTATCACACTGGAGGGGCTTATTTCGCGATAACAGCCGGCTGCCTGTGCATTATCCCGCTTATTACACGGCTACTTGCCACAGGAGAAAAAAACTGGACATGAAATGTGATTTAGAAATATTTTATTAGCTCATTTTTAATTCCGCGAGGAAAAGCCGTTTACTTTAAACGAGGTTCAGTTGTCACAAACAGGCATTTTGGTTTAATCATTTGTAAACATAATGTTATTAAAATATATATTTACGTTTCATTTGTCAAAAAAACCTGGCAAAATGATTTGCTGCATCCGGGTTACAGTGTGTTATTAGTGAGATATACAAGAGGTTGTTAGGAATAACGAACCTGCAAATGTCGCGACTGGCCAATCAGAATCAAGCATTCCAACGAGCCCTGTAATAAATGTGAATAACAACAAAATGCAACTAACCGTATCTTTGTGCACAGTGTGGTGTAGCATAAAAAGCAAAATAAAGGCTTATTGACTTTTAAAACAAAGAAAAATATTCCCATATGTCTTTCTTTGTTACTTTTGTACCATAAATGATTTGGTGCTGTGTTGGGTTGACGTCCAATATATAAAACCTGGGTCCTAAGGCAAAACCAGTTTAGAAGCACTGATTGAATTCACACAATGAAGAACAGATTCAGAGCAAGAAATTCACTTTCCCTGACAAAAGAAACAATACATAAAACCTGCTACTGTTATTTACACTTGATTGACCTTCCAGTTATTTTTATACGCGTTGAACAGTTTGAAAAGCGGCCAAGCGTTTCATTTGCCGTTTCTCAGATAATTCACTAGCTTGCATCACCTGTTCCAGACTGCTTTTTTCTCGTTTCTCGTTGCCACTTTCATTTCAGGGGCTCATCTGGCAGCTGCAGGCGGAGGCGGGGTGGTGGGTGTCAGGAAGGGGAGGGGGGAGATGGGTGGAAATATGAACAGAGCTTTGCGTTTTCAGCTAATCTTGATGCTGCCTGACTGTGGTTCCTTTTGACCCTTGCGGTGGAAGGTCCATGAGAATAATTACTGCATGGACATCTGAGCGCTGATTATCTGCATCACAGCACAGGGGTAGTGGTCGACCGATATGGGTTTTATAGTGGCCGATACTGATATCTGGGGTGCGCAAAAGCAGATGTAACGCTGATTTGTATAATAGTATATATAGGGTGATGCCACTGCAAAAATATGCTGATGTAGCTTTAATATATTATACATTATAAGCAAGAAAATTAACTATTCAAATGATGAATTATGAAATTTACAAGGTTCACTCGCAAAAAAAGAGTGAATTTTAAAATGTGAATTTTAACACATGTGAGGGACAACACAAGGTTAAGTTAAAAGACACAAAATGTGTTGTCCTTACAGAAATGGGTAAAGTAGGGTTGGGTATCGTTTGAATTTAGCGATTCCGATTCTGCTTATCAATTTCAATTTTTATCGATTCTCATAAAGTGTACATTTATGTTTGCTTATATGAGCTATTTTTGTTTTTACCTTAGCTTTAATTAACGTTTCGTTAATATTTTCAATTGCCTTTTATTTTTATATTGTTTATTTTTTTGAGCAATATTGTTATGCGCTTTTGTCATTTTAATTCATTATTTTTTAAGTAAAAAAATATTATATATATATTATAATATATTATTAAAAATAATATATTATTATAATATTGTATTATTTAAGTTAAATAATTAGGGCTGTCAAACGATTAATCGCGATTAATCGTATCCAGAGTAAAAGCTGGTGTTTACATGATAAATGTCTGTGTATGCTGTGCGCATATTCATTTTGTATTTATAAACACATACATGTATCAATATTTAGGAAATATTTAGTTGTATTTATTTATATTTGCCAGTAATTGAAATGATATATAAACGTTTATTAATTTTCATATTTTACATTTTGTTAAATATATGCATGTATGTGTTTGTGTTTATAAATACAAAATTAATTTGCGCAGTACACAGACATATATTATGTAAAAACAAACTTTTATTCTGGATGCGATTAATCGTGATTAATCGTTTGACAGCCCTATAAATAATATTTCAGCTGATATTTTATTTGATTTCAAGTTTTTATAGTTTCGTTTTTTTGTGGTGCTATTAGCCAATCATTGTTTTTAAGACATTATTATCGTTGGAGCTCAGGGGTACCTATGGGCAAATATGGCAAAGTCTTTATCGTGTATGTCCAAAGGAGTGTACACCAACTCAGCAACTAGGAAATGGGACTAATAATGGATAGCTTTCTCTGAGTATTATGACTCTGTTTGGAAAAATTGCATAATCAGCCTTTATTTCTGTTTCAGTTTAATGTGACATTTTGCTCCGTATTTATGATAATTATTTGTCGTCCTGATTTACGGTTTCACACTGTGCTAACAGAGTTCTCCCCCCCTCCCCAGCTCTGAGAATCACTTCTTCATGAACTCTATGAGTACATGATCTCTCTCAGCTCCCTAATATCCCATGTGTTCTCAAAACTCCAGAGTGGGCGTATAGGATCTTCAGAGAAAGAACGAGAGAGAGAGAGAGAGAGAGAGGCACTATTAAAAAAAGGGAGAATTAGATGAGAACTAAATCCATCCCTCTCGGGCTCTGACTGTCCCTCTGCAGTTGGGTTTTACCTACATTAATAAAGCCTGTTGGTTATGAAAATCCTTTTTTAGATAAAATAAATAATGCTGTCTGCCAGTTAAATGATTTTGTCATTCAGAACCTATATATGACTCTTTGTTCTGTGGAACACCAAAGAAGATATTCTGAGAAATGTCTCAGTGATTTTGTGTTCAACAACGCAAGTCAATGGAGCTAACATTGTTTGATTAGCAAAATTATTTGAAATATCTTCTCTTGTATTGTCCAGAAGAAAGAAAGTCATACAGGTGTGACACGTGGGTAGGGTAATTATAAAAGCATTTTTATTTTTGGGTGAACTGTCCCTTTAAGTACCCTCAAATGCGGAATGTACTTTCAAACTTGAACTGTGTTAATGGTCAGACAATTTCTCATAACAGAAATGCAAATGAGTGGTCATGCTTTTGTTAAACTGTTTTTACCAAAATATTAGCAAATTTGCATAATAAACCAACAGCCCCGGTAAAAACCAAAGCCATGACTCAGTGCTGAGCTCTACAGGTACTGTCAATAGACACAACTGAGATCATTCAGCCAGAGAGAGAAAAGGTTAATGTGCTGTGTGAAGGAAGTGGGCAACAAATGTAAAGGTGTTTTGGGCTGAATGCAACCTGCCGTCAACGGGCCTCTAGCTGCATCCTTTGTCCTCGGGCTGTTGTGGCGTGTGCATTGGCTGGCTGTAGTCGAAGAAAAGGTGCATTCGTATCAAATGAAGATCAGTTGCACGAGCGAGTGAGAGCATTGTGCTGAGTGTTTCTGGTAGGCGGGATGCTTGTCTAGCATTAGCTTATAACGCAGGGCCTGGTAATGGACATAATGATCATGAATGCACTCGTGAGGTGAACAGAGATGTAAGCGGGAGTTAAAATGACAGGTTTGGTTTATCGTCTGCCGTGTGCTCTGACACTGTGTGGATGTGTGTGTTTCCAAAGGAGAGCGGCCGCTGAATCTGAGGGTGACCGGTCAGAGGAAAAGTGCAAATGAAGGAGAGACGCCTCTTGGAAGGCAGCTGGCCAATGAGTTGAAGAGGCATCACCAAGCTAATACAGAGGGCAAGACATCAGGGGCCACAGGTGTGTATGGAAATATATAATCTCTCTCTCTCTCTGTTCCAAAATCAAGGCAGCATAGGCATGTCCTTAATCCAAAAATTAGACATGCATTCTTTAAAGAGAAGGCATTCACATAATGCTTTGTTACAAGCTCAGATTTTTTGTAAAACGCATTTTACAAGGTGACTAATTTGTATTAGTTTGTAAAATGTGAATTGTGAAAATTATTTGAATATTTTTAGATTAAGTTAGAATGTTAACAAAATTAGAATATTATTAAAAAAAAACATTTATTTCATTTTATTGAATTTGTAATTTCTTTATTTATAATTTGTATACATTTCCAAGATGTGAATTGTACAACAAAATATTAGAATATTATTGGAAATTTTTGAATATTAGAAAGATATTCTAGAAAAAATAGAGAACATATTAAAATATTATTAGAAAAGTTTGAATATAAAAAAATGTAACGAAGCCACACCCACATTTTATTTTATTTCTATTTTAATTTATTTATTGTAATTTGTATGAATTTGTGAGATGTAAATCGTCCAAAATTATTATAATATTATTAGAACAAGTTAGAATATATTAGAAAAAACAGTAATGAAGCCCCACCCACATTTTATTTGTATTTTATCGTATTTGTGATTTATTTATTTATAATTTGTATAAATTTGTAAGATTACAAAAATGTTACAATATTATTAGAGGATTTAGAATATTAGAAAAAATGGAATATTAAAAAAACAGTAAAGAAGCCCAACCCACATTTTATTTAATTGTATATGTAATTTATTTATTTATAATTTCATTTGTATGATTTTGTAAGATGTGAATCGTACAAAAATATTATTATTAGAACAATATATTCGGAAAAAAAAACAGTAATGAAGCCCCACCCACATTTTTTAAATTTCATTTACATTTAGTCATTTAGCAGACGCTTTTATCCAAAGCGATCATTTATTTATTTATAATGATTTTTCAGGGGCTTTTATGCCTTTAAAGGAAAGCTCAGTAGAGAGGTGGCAGGAAAGCATTGGGGTGGAGATGGGGGAGCAGGTTCAGCAAAGGACCATCAAGACGTGAATCGAACTCTGGTCGCCGTGAGTGTACTGCCGCTATGTCGGCACATTAACCACAGGGCTATCGGCACCGACTATTTATTTATTTTATTTTACACATTTAAACACCCTAAATCATAAACATAACAGTGCTTCATCATGACTATATGATCATGGCATATAATCATATATTTGTCATTGTCATTTTACTAACAAATGGTTTCAGTAATCCTGCTTTTAACATTGCGTTTACTCTTTTTCCAGAAAACGGAGATGCTTCGTCGCGTGCCCTCAACCTCTCCGAGAAGAAGGTCATCAAATCAGAACCCGAGGATTCCAGATAGCAGCCCTGAATTCTTTCCTTTCGAACCTGTACACATCTGTCAGTGAATACTAACCAAGCACAACTACAGTAGAGCCTTAACAACCAATGTTGCCTCAAAATAGAGTTTATTTTCGTTTCTCACCTTTTTTGTTTTTGCCAAAGCACCTAGAGCCCTTATTTGCATTCTCCTGGTTAGATTCACACTGTTTGTGCTGTCACTGACTCGTTTCATTCGCTTTGTCGCTCACTAGCTCTCCATACTTGTTTTTCTCCTCATGTTCTTTCTCTCTGTGTAAAATCCGCTATTTGTACATACATAGAAAATGTCTGTTTGAAAACAATGTTATTTAAATACAGTATGTGTTGTATGTATATATGAATGCATGAAAAAATGGGAGTTTCTCCGAAACGGGAGGGACATGTCTTATACGATTTTCAGTACGCAGCTGTTAGTTGTCACCTATTTAAGTGAGCCTTGAATAGAGTTTCTCTTTAAGCACCTGTGAAATCATTCGGTGTCATTTCTGTAAAAGAAATGATGCCCACTTGTTAAAAAAATTACGTCACAGCTGTGGCGCTAGTTGCATGTGTTGTTTGTGGAAAGGATTTCAATTTACAAAGCATTTGTTTGGACAAACATGCTGTGCAAGATGAGTCATCAATATTTCCAGAAATGGAAAGACTGTAAATTATGATTTCATAGGGTTTTCTAGAGACCTCCATCAGTGTTTCTGATAGCAATGCTAATGAATCTGAATTTAAAGTCTACTATGGTGCTATGTTTGAAATGATTTACGTGCAGAGGGAATCTGTGGTACACATTGCTATTTAAACACTGAAATCTTCGAACCAGACAATTGGTTTCCTTGTTATCTTGAATGAATCGTATTGCTTGATTTCTTCAGATTAAGATACTAAGCACAAATTGTATATTTCATCATACTACCAACAAAATGCTAACACAGAAAAGCATGTCTGTGAAATTCTCCTCCTGGAAAAATAGTACTGTAAATAGTTCAAACACATTAGCAAATGGCTGGATGTTAAAACAAGCGTCCAGTCTTTATGGTAATCACATAATCAATGTATTGTATTTCTGAATATATAGTAGTAGAGCAATACCGGGTAGCTGTTGTCACTTAACTCAGTGAAAGTGTCTAATTGTCCCAGTCTGAAAGGACCTTCTCTGTACAGTATTTCTACTCTGTGTATTAGTGTAAACATAGTCTTAGATTCAACTAAACGTGCAAATGTATGTGAAACTGATATGCACTAGTGTTATTCTAAAGGCATTTTTAGAATTTGAATCCTATTGCTCAACATTTCTCGTGTTTTTCAATGGTGATACATGTTTTTATTTTATTTTTTGTAGGACTCGTGTACCTTATATCTGCCTATCATTGGTTTGGCCTTGAGTGAGTTACACTCTGTAGTTTCCGAGTACCACGTAAGGTGAAGTAGGCACAAGTTAATCAGGTTTTCCACAGTTGTGTGTTTGTAACGTACCGGTCAAGCTGTTATCTATTCTGTATTTGTGTCGACGACAAATACCTCTCTCTGTCGGTACACGAGACCAATTTTAACATCCTGATCATACACTTCAGTATTTTGAGGGAGCACGTGGAGACGTCGTGTGCGCTTTTATTTTTTTAGAGTTGCTTTCAGAGACTAAAGAGATCTTAAGTATGCAAAACCTTTCTTGATTTAAGTGCCATTTTAGATGTTTTTGACAAGTGTGGTGGTAATCTGTTTCCGAAGATTACGAGACGTTGCGTATGACAGTGAGCGTTCTAATGGTGGATTATCAAATATCTAACGATTGTGTGAACATTTATCTGCATTTTCAACTTTTTGCCTTAGTTCGAAGCATTCCACATTAAGGTATTTTGTTAACTGAGTGCTGTTTTTGCAGTGCTGGTACTTTATTTTGAATGAGTGTTTTTTGAATGGTACGGACAGTGAGATTTGGAAGCTGTATGAACATTAAGACTTGGCAATATGAAGCTCTATAAGTAGACCGGATCAAAATTTGATGTTGGCAAAACATAGAAGTGCAAAGTTTGACAATGAAAAAAGCTCATCTGATTGGACCTCACTGATACACAGTTACCAATGACCTATATAGCAAGACATATCTAGACGCCTACCTTTGTTCCTTGCTTGTTACTGTCTCGAACCACTTACAGAAATGATCTGTTTTCTCTCATCTTTGTAATTGCTTTGTATAATAGACTTATGCATTTTGGACTGTGGGATAAAGCTGTTGTCAGTAGAACTTGTTCTCATCACCTTTGAGTAGAGGGTACATTAGGATATCTATACAGTAGTCCTGCACATATTGTTTTGTAAACACTAATATATTTAATTTGTTATACAGCACATGAACATTAAACTCTATTTTTTTGAGATCTGATTGTGAAGTGTTTTTCATTCTCATTTTTAAGTCTCTTTCACCCAATTTCGGAAAACTCATGTCTGGTTTCTGTGGGCAGAAATTGTTTTTTGACATGTTTAAGGGATAGTTCACCCAAAAATGAAAAATCGTTTATTAACCCTCGTGTCATTCCAAACCTGTACGACTTTCATTGTTTTGCAGAACACAAAAGATATTTTGAAGAATGCTGGTACAGTAACTTAACATCATTGGCCCCCACTGACCTCCATTGTATGGACACAAAACCGCCGAGACATTTCTCCAAATATCTTCTTTTGTGTTCAACAGAAAGATTTTAAATATTTTGTTTAGTCATGATTAGTCAAGAAGCTTTGATTTATAAGAAATTCCTGTATGAATAATCCTGGTGTGATGGAAAATCCAAAATACCGAACAATATATGCAAATGCTGAACAGTCATTTAAAGAAATCTTAAGACGTCAAATGTAATTTACTATAGTATGTAGGACAACATGTGATATCAGAGCATAAACAACGTAGTTTTGATCATTTCTTGCTTATCTGGTTTCAAGTAGGCCTGTTAGCCTTTGATGACATAGATACAGGCAGATGACAGAGAGGGTAGCGTGTGGGTTGATGTGTCTTCACCTCAATTCATTTGCATCTACATCATATTTACACATTTTGAAACTGCGGAATGACTCACACACTCACTGTTGTGCTTCCACCCTTTGTTGTGCGTATGCAGCGTGTCTGTGGGTCTAAACCTTGTACTGATAAACGCACCACTGACTACCCACAGGCGGCCCAGAATGACGCCTGTTCCTCAGGGTTGTCACAATTAGGTCCAGGTACCTCGCCCTGTGGCGTGACATCATAGACCCTTTTTCTTACTACACATTTCTGGTCCCATTGTAAGTGATTCATAAGGGCACATTATTGCAACAAAACAAAAGAACAAAAAACGTGTCGTCGTAATTTAGCTCAGCTTTTGAAATGACTCCTTGTTTGCTGACATCACCAAGCCCTTCTATTAACACACCCCACCGATATGTCCCATTATGAAAGTAAAATTTGTCACATTCAATTCAAATGTTCACCATTTTTTGCTATTTGTTGCATAGCCTAGTTTTAAACAGCTTTACAAGAAAATAAAGAAAACACAACAACATTGATAATAGTAATAAAATCTACTTTTAATCTACAAAAATTGTATATACTTTTTCTGAGACTATGGGAGATTTTTGGTTTTGTTTAATATGATAGATTTCAGGTATCCTATTGAGCCAGACATGCAATTCCTGCTTACATGGAAATGGCCCTTGAAAATGACATAGAGCACTAGTGTAACATACAATATTCAAGTGTCAGGCCAAGCTTCACAGACACGTGTCCTCTTGAGAGATTTTACAGCCAGAGTAAATAAATGTAACAAATAGCCATTCAAATATGTATTTTTAGTGAGCATAGGCACAACCTTATAGCGCCCTCGAGCGTCCCCTGAGAGACTAAGATCGTAGAGCTGAAGCTGTATAATATAAATGCAGCAAATAGTTGCAATTTGCTAAACACGACTCTGTAGCGCCCCCTAGTGCAGTGAGATCGACAACTACCATAACGTTACAGGCTGTTTAAAATAACACGCTACCATTATCCACTCATGTTTTATATCCAAACTGGATAGTTAGCCAAGCAGACTACCAGCATTATGTTCATGCTGTTTAAGCCAGAGGAAGAACCTTTGTGTGTCTATTTATGTCTGAACCGTATTCTGTACTACACTGCTGTCTCCAACCCTAATCAATGATCGTCCAACATATCTCATATCTATTGTGTGCTATAATGTATTTGTTATTATATTACTTTATTAATATTATGTATTGGGTAATGTTAGTCTTATTTTCCACTGTCGTATACACGTTCACCACAAGATGGAAGCAACACGCGATTGTTCATGTCTCACTAAACGTGAAATACCATACACGGACGATAGGGGGCGTAAAACACAGTTTCTGTAATTTCAAACCCACATTTAACTACTGTAGGCTGAGAAGTTTCTAGAATGGGTAGGATGGTTGATGACTCATGAAATAACTTTTCATTTGTCTGAAGTGCAGAAGGCATGTGCTGTAGACGAATTCCCAGACAAAAAGTCTAAAAGTGAAATACTAAAGATGGAAAGTTTGGCAAGACGTTCTTGAGTAGGCCAGCTTACAAACTGGAAAGAGCATTGCCTGCATACACTCTCACTTCTTTGATCAAAATCAGGAAAATCTGAAATGCATGATATGTTTACAAACAGGCAAACTGCGTAGCAGTTTATAGAACAGTCACTGAACAGATAGACATCCCGTGGTTCCTCTTCCACACTGTGTCAGACCTACACCACAATTGAAAGACCTGAATCTTGTTATTCTCTATGATCATCTGGTGGCAACACGTTTTTCATGTAGGCCAGTGCTCTTTACTTTACAGCAGCTAGAGTTAAGCATGTTATTCTTAACATGCTATAATCCAATTTTGTTGTTAGCAAGCTTCTCACTTGTTCCTCCTTATACTGACATTTCCTAACACCAGCCTGAAAAGCTGATGCAGTGATAATGATATCCAATAATGACATCACTGTTAAACATACTCTGTCCAATAATTTAAAGTTTGGACAGAAATGACCGGAAACATTAGGTAGTCTAGTTGCATTCATGACTCGTTAATTGATGCAATTAATGTTTCCATTGGGGCACTCAATTACAATAGAACACACCTAGAAAGTGATATGATACGTTGAATGGCAGCATAAGGAGCTCAGATGACTGCTATAGGCTTACATTTCCATTAATAAATGTCATGCAGTGAAGACAAACACCAGTCTAGAAATAACTTCTCTTTTCATGGGATGTATTTGTTAAATAAAGACCACACGTGTAGCCTGTCAGCATTGTGATTATAATGATGTTACATATTTTGTCTAATTTGTGTTGAA
Source organism: Triplophysa rosa (assembly GCF_024868665.1). Taxonomy (NCBI): domain Eukaryota; kingdom Metazoa; phylum Chordata; class Actinopteri; order Cypriniformes; family Nemacheilidae; genus Triplophysa; species Triplophysa rosa. The sequence goes on from NC_079895.1 coordinate 5,501,920, forward strand.
ATTTAAAATCAGCAGTTAATCCAAAAATAGTTTACTATGATAAAATAAAACACATTATTTAACGTTAATTATGTAGATAAATGTCATGGATTATAAGAAAAATTGTGCGTAGAATACAAATTAGAATAATTCTATAATATTTAAATATTCATATGAATAAATATGTAAATGAAGGCGTACAAAAATGTTTACATTTTTACAAAAGTCACTGCAGGACGTGATGCATGTCAGTCAAATATGAAACATGTCTTATCCAGCCAATAACGAAAGAGAAAGATTTGAACACATTTTCACTCTGCCCAATAGCTCATTAGGTGGGCGTGTCCGTGGCATTTTGCTCAGTGAGCCTCACCGAAAGCTCTTCACTTACTAGTTTTCTTTGCTGTCGCTTTCGGTGATACGATTTGTGTTCTAGTTTTATTGAACAAAAACAAGAAAATAAACCAATTAGCTCGACAGGACTGAGATGTTACAGTTTAGGGCTTCTGTTGTGCTGAAGGAGTTGATTCAAACCAGCCATAAGCGTTCGTTATCAGACATTTTAAGCTTTAAAAAGACTTTACCAAGCGCGTATCGCTTCAGCGCCGCTTATTCCAATGGCAAAATACCAAAGTTAAATATCGTCCGTAATGGAAGATATCTACCTTTCATTCAACCTCTATCTTCGAGGAGATTCCTATGTACAAAAACCGAGGGAGCGATCGAACCAGAGACCGTGAAGACAGATGAGACCTTACAGGAAACGACGGCAGACAAGTACGAGATTCATTTAACGTTATAGCATTTGGTTGGCACTTCATGTGTTTTTAATAGTTCAGCAGGAGCGTCTAAACATCACTGAACGTGTGGCAACGTGGCGTTGTGTGTACATTCTACAGTGAGTGGGAGGAGAGCATGTGTAGCCTTTTTATTTCAGCGTGTGGAACATACATCCGTTTAAATGGACCCAGGCCAGGTTAAAAGTGTTTCTTACCAGAGCTACAAGTGAGAACATGTGCCCCATCGTGTAGATTTGAAGTGTAGCATGCTATATGGTGTTTCCTGACTGGAAGAAGTAGAGAGGGGAGTGGCAGTGTCTTTTATCAGCTGCTTATTTATGACACCATACATACGGCATGTGAGGAATGTCAGTAACCCACATCCATTTTATTGGTCAACCCGTGTTTTGCTGTAAGTCTATGTCACAGGTTTCTGTGAGGGTTTATGGAAAGGATTCAATAAATTCACTTTTATTCATTTAACCATACATTTAAAAATGTGCTTGTGGCATAAGAGAAATACTGTAATAGGCATGTGTTTATATTTATATGACAACACATTATTTGACCTCTGCTGTCCTATATTTCGTCGCTAGAGAGTTGGCAAGTTTACAGTTTGTTCAGTTGCATGGGCGTTTTTCTTCTGTAACATAAGATACGTGAATATTCTATATTTTGTAGACAAATATGTTAAAGCTTTTATCGTTTTAATACAAAAACTGGCTGGAAATATTATCAGTCAGGATCGGTTCTCACAGTGCGCGTGACCGTATGGATTATTTATAGGATGACGCAGAAGGCTCGTGCTCGTCCCTACAGGGAGTCTTCTTGGGTTTGATCTTCACCTCATGATATTATTGTTTGTTTGGTTGCCATCTTGTATCACGGATGGGCAAGATGACTCGTTTTCCGTACGTTTTTTTTTTTGGTGTACAGTTACTGTATGAGAGAAGCACGTGACGATGTTGTGTGGGTTTGACTTGGTAGATAATAAAAACACTTTGTTTTGGTGGAAACAAATGCACATTACCATAGGTCATTTCATTGTGGAAATTATGAAAAATCCATGAAATGGAATTTGGTATGTTTTGTCCAAAAAAATAGCAGAACGTACATTAAAAAGCTACCTAATAAAAATATATTATTGCATAATATGTCAGCACATTCCTGCTTGTTGTTTGGACAGAATTGCATTCTCATCGTTTTACGATCTGTTTGCAAATAGAGATAAAAGTCGTCCATTAGTGGAACACTGGGCGTTTGTTCAGATGGCTGGCATAAGTTGATATATAATCCAGTTTAGTGATGTGTTGGAATTGGAGTAATAAATAACATGTTGCATTACAGCAGATTGCACAATTAGAGATGGCATAGTTTTACTTCATGTTGTAATTTCTTGAAATAGATCACGGTCCGAAGTACCATACAGCGCCCTAATGCTAAACATTTTATGAGTAAGTCCATTACCTTGGAATCAAACTCGTGACCTTGTCACTGCTAGCACCATGCTCTACCAGATGAGCTACAGAAAAGCTAATATAGACAGAATTTAAGAGAAAGATGCCCTATCTCCTGTAGCTGCTGTGATATCAGGTTATGTCCACACAGAACTCCATACAAACAGGCAATTTTCACTCAGCCTGACCTCAAACCTGGCCTTCCAGAGATCGCTTAGCTCATTATTTTTCTTGCACAGAAGACAGGCTGCTGGTATGTTCCTGAAGCTGATCAAAAACACCAGATGCATGCTGTCTCAGACTTTCAGCTGCTTTGCTGTTGCCTTGACAACAAGACTAACCGGTCATAATGAGAGAAGGTGTGAGAGAGTGAGCTAATTTTTTATATATCTATAAAATTGCTTACTGAAATGTCACACTATTTTTGTGTTGTTTTAAACAAATATTAGGATATTAGTTTAGTGAATAAATGCAGTGGTAGCAAATAAGATGCTGCTTGAATTAAATATACCCATACTAGCGATACTATTGCTAAATTGTATATACTGTACTAATATATATATATATATATAATATAAATGTATATAACATAATGTAACAGTGCTGCTTTTATCAAGATGTACACAGAATGACAGAGTCACTTATTTTGCATATATTTTACAGTATTTACTCAATTCGCTGTGCAGTATTTGTGCAAAACATGTTCTGCACATTTGTTGACAAGACAAAGTGAAATGACCTCTCATGTTAGTCTTTCAGTCCGGAGCAGTTTTTGGCTATTGCTGATTAATAAAAACCAAATACTGGCTAATATATTGCTCTAGCATTACTTTTATAAACTTTAACTGACTAATGCTATGGCCTGCAGTTGGCCATTTATCAACCCACCCATACTCACACACACGCACACGCACACAGACAGACACACCCAACCTCAAAACTGGTTTTGATATTTTACACTTGGTTTTTGGCATACAGTTTAATATGTAAAGTGTAAGACGTAGGCAGGGCTATTAGTAAGCACCAAAAACATTTGTATCCCAAACAATTAAGGTCACATAAAATTACCCACACCTGTATCAGAATCAGAAAGAGCTTTATGTTTACACACACAAGGAATTTGACTTGGCGACAGGAGCTTAGTGCAGAAGAAAGTGTACACATGGTGCAAACATAGTGCAAATATACATTAAGATAGAAAAAATGAGAAATTAAATAAAAATAATAATGCACTATATACAAAAAGTGAAAAAATACAGACAAAAAACAAGTGTACAGATGTGTTATTTACAGGTTTAACCTATTGTTTCTTACAATGTACAGTTTCCAGAAGTTATCTGTTTGTTGTAGTCTCTTAATGTCTGATTTAGTAGCTGAACCAAACCAGACAGTTATGGATGATATAATATTTATGTCACACCTGTTGTCAGCAAGCACTTTGTTATTGCATAATATTTATCTTATTGATTAGTGGAATGACAGTTAAAGGTGTAGTGTGTAAAATTTAGCGGCATCTAGCGGTGAGGTTATAAATTGCAACTAACGGCTTTTAGTTTTTCCCCACTGGTTGCACAACTTACAATTTGGTCGCACCCTTTTTTATAGTAATCATAAAGACCTTGCATAATGACCTCAGTTGATGAATCGTTCTGTTAATTTGTCACTCTGTCTTTTAAAATAGTCGACCGCTTCATATTTGTGCTTTAACACTTGCGAGCCCAATAAATCCAAAATAAATGCAAAGAAACTTTGTATTTGTTATTTTATACAGTTGTTGACAGTAGTGCAGGAGCTCTCTGCTCGCTCTTTCCTGCATTAATCACAAGCGCGTCATTCACTACTAGGGCTGGGCGATATGGCAAAAAAGTAAACTCGATAGTTTTTTTCTATATTGATCGATAACGATATTTATTTAGATATATATTTAATTAAAAAACTGTATTTAAAAGAATCTATTTTAAATACAGTTTATTAACAAAAGTTAACCTTTAACCAGTTAAAATTCAATTAAATTAATGCACTGTTGCAACACAGAGGATATTAGGCCATAAACAACATGTACCAGTTCATTCAGTCTCATTTTGACTCAATTGACTCGTTAAGTAAAGGGAGTGTTCATTCAGTACATTCAACCAATGAAAGGGCTCCGTTACTGTGTACATTCGAACGCTATTGGCTCAGCACCTGCGCACATACATAACGCTGCAATAATGTCTTGCTCGAGTAGTGGGATTCATTCAATGCATTCAGTGAACCTTAGTCTTTCAAAAAGACATCTCACATAAACTGTAGTACATTTCTTTAATCATGCAAGCATCTTACATACAAGGTTCAATATTTTAATGTGCACACAAACTCACTTCATTACATCTCTAATCTGTACAGGGCATCGCTGGTTTGTTTCATATGCACCAGCTCATGTTAGCAGATATGTTAACGATGGATATAAAAACGTTTGTGCTTGAGTTTCGAAGTAACTCGCTTGCAATTGCGCCTCAAGTTTGTTTTGTTTAACCGGCGATTGCGAAAAAAATAAGACACTTGATAAACCGCGTGATGACAACTCGAGGTTAGTTTCACCTTTGTTTCCGCTTCCAGTAATGTTTTCCTCCTCATGTCGAGTTTTCTTTGCCAAGTGCAGTATGAAATGGACTTTGTACTTTGACGCGCATGATAAAAGCTGCACGCTGACTGACTGTTGTTGCGTTTATTTCTGCTGTCTGTTAGACTGTAAGATTAATACATATCGAGTCAAAATGCCAATAGCTTATCATCGTTTTTGAAATACATTCTATCGCGATTCGATATGATATCGTTTATCGGCACAGCCCTATTCACTACTCAAAAATTACATTAAATGTTCAAATAAATCTTTGGCGGGGCAAAAATTGGTTTTACGCACTCGCACCAATGCGACCCTGTGGAATTTTACCTCACATGTTATAAAAAAAACATTTGCGAGCATTTTGGTCGCAGTCTAGAGCCCTGCACCCTCCCTTTCGAAGCACTATGGTGGCTGACACAGAACAAAGATGTCATGTTTTCGCTTCTTTGCCGAAGGAGATAACGTATTTACGGAACACGCTCTGTAATTCCATGTAAGGTGACCCGCGGTGTATGTAGATAGAAATAGCTCATTCAAGGGAATACAAACATAACGCTAGGCATGGGCCGGTATGAGATTTTGACGGTATGGTAACCTTAAGCCAAACTATCACAGTTACGCGGTATGACGGTATTGCGGTTGCATCTTTAAAATGTGTTATTTTAATTGTCTTATTAAAAGCATTGAACACAATAGATTTGATTTTTAAGCAACACAAAATATTTGGAACAGTAGTAAACATGAACAGTATGTCAGGTTAAATCAATGCTTCCCCAACATTTTGAAAGCATGGCACCCCTTTCTAGTCTTCTTTTAAATGCATTTCCAGTAATTAAACTGACATACATTCATCCATACATATATACATAAATAAATTAAGTGCAGATGAGCAAACAACTAATTAAGCATGAACAAAATATAGCACAGAACCTGATGGATTCCTGCACAAAACAGCTCATACCTTTTGGAACGGTATAACAGAAAGTTTTAGTGGTTTTAAAAAAAACGTGATGTTTCCAAACCGTGGTATACCTTGAAACAGGTGTTCGGCCCATGCCTACATAACGCTTAATTATGTAAGGTCTTTATACACCTCTGAAGACGTAGTTATGTATATTATATTGGATTTCTGTCAATAGATCTTCCTTAATATCACACATTGCACCTTTGCTATCTTGAGAAAAGCAGAAAGCCTTTTCATTTCTCAAATGGATGTCCTTAACGTTCTTTCTCACTCACGGTTGTGTTACAATCCTGGTTTTATTTATTTCATAAAAGGCGTTTTTTCCTTTTTTTCCTTCTGATGGTGTGTCCATTTGCTTTTATAATGTTCCATTATTATGGGTGTGGCGGCTGCTGGAGTCAAGAACTGGCTCAGACTCTGAGAAGTGTGTAGTTAAACCGTTTCTGCAGTCTTCTGTTAAAACATGTTACTCATGTGAATCAGCCTTTGGAAATATTCAGAATGGGTGCAGTTGCAGTTGAACTGAAGACTCTGTTTCAAAACCCTGCGAGTCGCATATGTAGGCATTATTTTAAGACAAAAAGACACCTTCATTTAGCCAAATTGTAAGGCCTTGGCAGTAAACACCATTCTATACCATAATGCTGCATTTCAACAAACTGAAAAATGCTCGCTGACTTTTTACCTTATATGTGCCTCATTTGTAACCCAGTTTCTAACAGTGAGTCATCATGATCCTGGAAAGACTCCTTTGGCTTCAGATTCTCTGTTGATGTAGCAGAAGACAGCTAGCATCCTGTTAGATGAGATCATTTGTGGTCTTGAGCTCTTCAACCAATCAACTAATTCTGTCCAATGTGACAGAGAGTGAAAAATTGACTGAGCTCTTGCTTTTGTGCTGTGCACTTTCCACATCGGTGAAGCTGTCAAACATCACTCCATCTGGATAATGAATACCTTTAGCTTAATTCACAGGATATTTGCTATTGATGGTTTTGCAATCATACTTGTTATGAGATTTTCGTATATTCTAACGATGGTACAGTAGACAGGCAGATAGATGGATGGATAGATAGATGCATACACGTACGTATTGCTTGCTTTGTGAGTAAGAAGCACATATTTTCAGAATCAGTCAAACTGGATAGACTGCGCTCTTTCTTCTGTTGCAATTCCTGACATTCAAAGCTAATCCTTTAATCACAAAAGTTGTTTAGTCGAACAAATTGCTGCAGAAAGAGGTGAATGAACGTAAAGATATGATATCTGCAATTAAAGCCGTTATTTGAAGAGTTAATCCGCCAGCTCTCTCTTTCTCTCTCTCAGGGAGGTTTTGTAAAGTTATCTGATACCTGAAACCAGAACCGACTGTTCTTTTGAACAGCTCGTGTAGAGGTGCATGCTTTCCCCTCAAGTTTACCGCTGTAATGACTTTTGTGCAGAGGAGATGAACCCGAAAGCAGAAATTCTAAGCTTGAAACTTGAGTGGGTAATTCCCAAACAGCGGGCAGCAGCAGCGACGTTTGTAGGCGTGTTTCTGTTCATTTTTGTTAGCGATTTTGCTGCATCCATTCACAAAAATTACGTTTTGATATATTATGAAAATATCTTCATGGAACATGATCTTTACTCAATATCTTAACTTTAACTTGTCTTTATTTAATAAACGAATGATTCTTGGCATAAAATAAAAATTAATAATTTTGACTCGTACAATGTATTGTTGACTGTTGCTACAAATGTGCTACTTTTGACTGGTTTTGTGGTTCAGGGTCACAATTATGTATCAATATTTAAGTGTTTGCTCTGAAATTACTAAATTAAATTGAACTTTTCCATCATATAACTAAACTAGGGATGCATGATAAATTATTGGCCATATATGGGTATCGGACGATAAATGGTCATTTATAATAAATAAATAAAATTTAGGCTGATATATTAGCGATAAATCATTTCCTCTGGTTAAACTTCTTCAGCTGCACGCTGCTCACAGTTAAAATACAGTTCAGTACTGTCGTTCTGTCATGATCATTCACTTACTGCTATTAGCAAAACATTGTTGATGTAGGTACAGTATGTAGATATTTACGAATGTGTGAATTATAGGAGCAAAAGCATATTGTTTGAATCAGACTGCTGTCTGAATGCTTTCTGTCTTGAGACCTGTTAGACATGTGGCTATTAATAACATTTTTCTGGGTTGCTCACATAACATCTATAATTTGTTTATTAAATAAAAAATATAGCAGAAAAGTTTGAAGGTTAAAGAATCGTTAACTAGCGTGAAGTAGACTTGGTATATTATTTCATGGGAAAAAAAGAGAACTAATGGTTAACTTGTTTTCTGCAGTAAATGTTTTCAAATAAAACCAGTTGTCCACTTTTTGCCTTTTGTTTCAGTCTTAGGGAATTTTATATTAATATTTAGATGCACTATGTCGGCCAATATATCGGTTATCGGCTTCCAATGTTAAATAATTATCGGTTATCATTATCGGCCAAAATTGACATATCGGTGCATCCCTAAACTAAACCATTGTTGTTGTCAAGTGGGTGATGAACTTTTGTACCCTGTGTCTGTATGTGAAATAGCAATTTCCAGTTGGCACAGAGTTTAGATCAAAGAACCGTTGCGTCAGCTGTGCTAATTGTAGTATACAGTGTGTCCTTTCCAGTCATATGTGTGTCACATTTCTAACCTGTCCTGTATACTCTGATGAACAAACACTTAACCTTGAGCCTAGACAGGCCGGTTTACAAAGTGGCTAATGCATTGGCCTTGACAGCGAGCCATCAGCTGAACATAATTTAGATGGCAGCTTTATAGGTTTCAGCACCTGTTAAGTAAAAACTGACACTAAGGGGCGGTTACTAGGACAGGGATTAGCTGGGCCTTAGTTAAATTAGAATATTTAAGTCATTTTTAAAAACATACTTTATAAAAACATTGCTGATGTGCATCTTGAGACAAAACAATTACCCTCATATATTTTAATATATGTCAGTGCAAGTTGTTTTTTCACAAGACGTCTCTAACATTTAAGTTAGTATTAAGCCCTGTCAATGTGCACTGCGCGTTTGTAATATTTATTTGCAACATTCATTGGCAAACAGCCAACTATCATCTTAGGAAATGTCTGACAATCGTCGATATACAATACTATCGTCAATCGGAACAACCCTAGTGGGCATTAATTTAAGTTGAAAGATTTTGTCATCTTTTACTCCAAACCTCCATATACTCCAATATAAGGCAGATGATAATGATGCAAGTGTGGTTGTACATAAAGAAAGAAAATTCTAGGTTGCAACACAATGTGGCTGAAGAAATAATGATTAAACTGTTGTTTTCAAAGGATGTTTTTCCAGATTTTCCAAAGGCATTGTGTTTATTTGATGGAAAAGGCAGTTGTTGTGATGAAGTGTTGTTGATTTGTCACGTCAAGTGCATAAATCCAGAAGGTTTGGACCATTTACTTTCAAATTACTTCCTGGTGCTAAAAGGAAAACGCTCTGTTTCCAGGCAACTAAACTCAAGTGTTTTCTTCACTTGGCCAATATGCCTTTTCGTTTTAAATTTCAGCTTTACAGAACATAGAGAAACTAAACTGGGGAGTACTAAACTGTATATTCACTCATGATAGTATGAGTGAGTAAACAGGCGATATATTATCTATCTATAGTGTTACACAATGTGTGGTACATTAAATAATGCAGATGCTAAACCATAAAAATGGTTTATAGATTTCTAAATTTGGTGGTTCTCTACTGTTTACTTTTGTAGATAAGTTGTAATTACACTTACTGACAAATCTATTGTCGCTACACCTCTAGCATTAGCTTGGCAAAGTCTCCTTTTGGTCGTGGGAGCAGTAGAGAACCCTATTGACGGGTCTCAGCCTTGTACACATTTATGAAAAGTTGTCAGGAAAAACAGAATCCATAAATAACAGCAGAGCACATTAATAGCACAGAGACCTTTAACCAGGGCTTGACATTAAGCATTGTCATGTGGTTGTCCTTCGAACAAGTGAATTTGACATTCACTTGTCCGAGTACAAAAATTACTTGTCCAAAGATAAAAAAAATGATATTTCATTTGAATTATAATCAATATAATTGTTTCGGGTTTAGATTGGTCACGTTTGCTTCTACGCATTTTAACTAGTGTCCGCTTTGGCCGCCTGAATTTGGTTAAAGGCCTACTCTCCGTGACTGCTATAAAACAATGGCAAGCAGTAATTGTTATTAGTGTTAAGGCTGTAAATTAACTTTTTTTACACATAGCACTGGTGCTAGAGAGGTTTAAAGTTTGGTAGCACAGGCAGAAATGTGCAAGTGTAGTTCATAATGAATAGGCAGATAACTGACAAAAGACATTAATGTTACATACAGATGGATAAATTAGGGCCATATGATTTTTAGATTACCTAAATTTGTTTTAATATTTCTAAGTTCTGTGTTTTTCCTTTTTTACTATACAATAGTGGTATATTTGTCCACATAAATTACTGTAGGTTACTATAGTAAACTGCAGTAAAATTCCTACTTTATTGTTTTTGAACTTTACTATAGTATACATTGTTTATCAATTTACTACAGGTGCACTTCAATTTTCAATAGTACACTACAGTATATTTTGTCTGAGTGTTCGATTTAACGGGACTTTTATTTTGACGGGTCTTTGGGAAGACACTTGTTTGCGGATAGCTTCACTCAAACAGTAAAACGCTCGTAAAATAAACTCTCAGAGCAACTCTGGAGATGAAGTTCATGTGTTCATATCCTCATACAGTGCAGCACAGATAAATCCTCGACCATCACCCGTGTTGTATGTTAACCTGTGCACATAATTCACTCAGACACTCAGAACAGCCAGATGACATTTAACGTTAAATAACAGGATTCAGCGTCCGCGTGGACTCAGTGCGGTGCGCCATTGATTATTGTCACACACAAACGAGCACAACCACGACAAACACGCAGCTCTGTCTAATGCATATATTCTTATTATTCTACATATATGTCGCACTGTTATTTTCTTCAAGTTACTTGTCCGGTCGGGCAAGTAAAATTCTCTCTCACTTGCCCATACAAAACATTTACTTGTCCCAGACAAGCGTTAATGTCGAGCCCTGCTTTAACACACTTTCTCAACTCAACTCAACTTTATTTATATAGCGCTTTTACAATTTTCATTGTTACAAAGCAGCTGCACATGAGACACATTGACTACAAGCAAAACAATCAAAGTTGTACCTGCAAAAACAAGAAAAGGTTGAAACACAGAAGACAGACACACCCACACACAAAACACTCCACACACACAACACGCACACACACCAACACACACAGACACAGAGACACACACACACACGGATGCGCACGCACACACACACAACACACACACACACACGTACGTACACAGACAAGTACGCACACACACACACGCTCAGTGAGAGCACACATTTAGGATAAAGGAGAGAGAAGCACAGGTCAAATATAACAGATAATAAATTCCTATATGCAATATTAATTAAGTAAAACTTTAAGATTCTAAAGCAGCCCCCCCCGGTCAGGCAGATAGTGCAAAAACAGTATGCAAACGGTGGCGAGGAACCCAAAACTCTAATCGAGAAAAAAAACCTCAGGAGAACCCAGGCCCAACCAGGGGATTCCAGTTCCCCTCTGGCAAAAGCTGCTGCCTCTGCACAAGCTCCAGAGAACTTGCACAACAAGGCTAAATAAAATAAATAAACTAAATAATAAAATAAATTATAGTTTAAGATTATCATTAATAATCTAACAGCATTTGAAATTTTGTGGTGAAGACATGTCAAGAGACCGCGTCCTTCTTTATCCAGCTCTATCATCTCAGCTCTTGTCAGGTCCCCACTTCCCATTCTCCGCTCTACCATCAGGTCAGGCCATGAACTGCATCCTGCTCGCTGTGGTAACCTTTCTCAGAGTCATAGTCTCCTTTAATGAGGATGAAGTGTTCAGGCCTATTAACAACACTTTAGATGGCATTGTGCGCTATTTAGAACTGACATCCAGTGAAAACCAGAAAGTGTGCTAACGTGCAGCATGAATGTTGGTTTTCTGTTTCAGCTTCATCTCTGGGTATTTCCATTCTTACCCGCATTGTGGCCTAAATGTGAGCAATGCAAGTGGAGTCACCGGTTATCATGTGTCACGCGAAAGTGAGTGGAGGTATTGCAGTTTGCAGTTTCTTTCACAGAACCGTATAAACGGGGATGCTCATGAAAGAGACATTATCAAATAAGTGGAACCCATAACCAGGACAGTCTGTGATTTTGAGATGCATGCCACTGGGTCTGTCTTCTGTGAGCTGTCTGTGTGAATAGGAGCGTAATGTTTGTTTTATTTATTCTACTGGAGGCTGATAATCAGGCTCTCTAAAACTTCCTGGAATCTCATCTGGGGTAGAGTCTGTTTAAAATTTGTCACAAAGCAGGTCACATCTCATCCCAAAATACAAAAGAAGAAATTGTATTTTGCTTTGTAAGAATATGTAAATGACCCAAATGGTGGAGCATCGCTTTAACTGCACAAAGTGTGGTATAGCGCAAAGGTATAATGAAGTAATGGGAATGTTTTGGAAACATTTACGTAATTATGAATATGTCACAGTGCAACATTTAATGGTGCTTAACACCAGACTTCATGTTCTTTAAGCTAAATATAACTTCCTATTTTCTGTCTTTTGATTTTGGGGTGAAATATATAGCCGAGGCCTGAAAAAGAGGCAGGGACAGAGGTGAAGTTCAACACCAAAGACCTCTGGAGAATAAATCTCGCTGGTCCAGCACAGATGATTCACCTCTTTTTTAGGATCTCTTGTCTGTCTGTCACTGTCTGTGTAGAACCACAGACCTTCTGTTTTTCTGTAAGCTGATATCGCAGTTCTGGTAAACAGATAATTGATTTTGTATCATATGATGCAGACTGTGGCTCAATGCTTCGGGTGACCTCACTTTAACTCCGATGAGAGAGAAAATCAAAACATCTGCATCTTCATAGTTGAGGCATAGTTACAGTATTTCTGATCACAAACCAAAACAGAAAGTACATTTCAAGACCTAGAATGACTTATGTTTGTTTTTAGGAGATGAATGACTTGTTGAGCTGTTTGTCAGATTTTTACAAATCTCTATTGAGGCTATAGGAGTTTTGAAAAATTGTCTAAAGTAAGATTGCTTTTTGAAGTTATGCTGTGTTTTTAAAACTGTTATTTAAACATTTTTAAGTGATTCTTTAGCCATTTTTAAGAATGATCACCTAACCCATTAATACTAGGGTATGTTCATTTCTATCTCCTATCTATTATTTTCTATTTGTTTGTCTGATTAAATAAATTTGCTAGACTAAATGGGACCAGTCACAGCATTTACACACTTGTTGCCCCTTTTGTTGATTTGTTTGCTTCTATTGGTCTCCCTTAAGTCACTTTGGATAAAAGTCTGCTAAACGATTAAATGTTGAAACGCTGTTGCTTTATTAGAAAACGGTCTGTTTTTAATGTTAACATTTTTGTTCTGTTTGGTTCCATTTTATGTCCCTTACTAGTTTAGGAATAATGTTAAAGAAAAACAACTGAGGGATGTTTATTTTGGTAATCAATGCGATGGATGACACAAATGCTGTCCGTTAAGCTTAACATGTCATGAGACATTCAGGACTAAATACGTATTCAAAAGTGGAATGATGAAGTAGATTTTGTGTAAAGTTACAAACATTTATGATTTTGAAACGTATGTCATTAAAATGTGTTTGTCATGGTCTGTTGTATGTCCCATTAACTGTGCATGTTTTGTCTCCCTTAATCGCTCTACGTGCTGTTTGTTTGCATTGTAAGTAAGAGTTCTTTTTGTCATTTACAGTCTTCACCTCCTGTCTAACTATATCAAACTTTTCCTAATACTTTCACGTTCTCTATCCAACCTGAATATAAAATCCCTATTGTCAGAGTCTGTGGGTTTAATAAGAATAGTGATTATGAAAAATGATTCAAGTAGTGAAGGTAGTGAGGTGATTGAAGGATTCATGGTTCATCACTGGATGATTTGGTGGGCCGGTGGGAATGTCAGTCCTGGCTGGGCTCTCTTGACTTTTGAAGGATGCCATGGCTCGCTGCCTCAGCAGCTTAGGCAGAGCTCTGTTAGAGTTAAAGCCATCTAAATGTGATAATGCAACGGCTAAATTAGTGAAGCTCTTAATATAACTTAGCTAGAGTTAGGCTGCAGTCTTATAGAGACCACGCACAATGCAGGGCTAGAAAAAAATACACAGTGTAATATATAATATAATAATTGAAGAGGTGATTTGCGAAAACTTTATTGTTCCAAAATCATGTTTTTATTATGTCATCATGTTTTTATTCTGTTTTACTGCGTTAGTTAGCTGTATTTAATCAAAACAACCCTACTGCAGTTTCATTGATATTAATTGGAATGCACAATAAAAAACAGATTTTTGAAAATGAACCGAGTTATCTGTTTTTGCAAAATAACTCTTCAAATACATTTGCAATTTGATGCAATACACGATACTGAGTTTCTGAATTTTGTTTTTTATTACATTTGTCAGACATACAAAAAGTATTGTATCAATTTCAGAAAGGAACAAGGTGTGTGTTAAGAAAAATAATAATAACAATAATAAAATACAATAAGACAAAAAACGAAACAAGTAAACATAACTTCGGAAACCCTACCTGCCCATTAACAACCCTCCCCAAAAGCCACCATAAGAATTTAAAAAAAAAAAGAATATCTGCGTATCGCAATATTTTAAACAAAGATGAAGCAAAAACTCAAAGAACATATTTATTTCGAAAACATGAAGAAATGTCAATATGTTTTGTGCATAGAACTTATTATAGAATTGACAACATTTGAGGTTTAATTAAGCCTTCTATGTAAATGAATGAAAATTTAATAGGTCTATCACTGAAAAATAAAACTTTATTTTAACATATAATTTGAAAGCTTAAACCTTGAGAGAGACTTCTTAAAGCAGTAAAACGAAATTAAACAAAATGAGAAAAAAAGCTGTATATGTACAGTATATAAACAGTTTATGGCATCTCAATTTATAGGACAAACTGACGTCATATCTTAAAAAAGGATAGCTCTACAATTTTGCAATATATTGTCCCACAATATATTGTTAGACCCCTAACGGTATAGAATAGAATATAGAAAATTGTGTCTGTTCTTCTTTCAAAGACCCCATGAAATGAACATGAACATTTATGTTGCTCGTTGTACGTCTGTTTGCATATAGTTAACAGTGTTTATCTAAATTGGACTATTGACCAAATATACTGATAGTTTATCTTGGTCACTCATCCTGTTGTTGTCAAATAAAATGCTTGACTTTTTCCGCTGACTAGCATTAGCATGTAGCAAATACATTAACACAAAAAAGTCACACGTTTGTCGAGTCGTTTCATGGGGTCTTCAACTTTCCACTGATTAATTCCTGATTCCTTTCGTTTATTTTGTGTCTTTGTTGCGTGCGTGTTAGCCACATGTAGTTTTTAATCCTCAACCAATCAAATTCCTTAATCAGCTTGCATTTTAACACATGGGCAGACACATGCGTCACTCCAGACTAAACTGTCATAGTGGAAGTCACCGCGGTCAATAACCCAATATTTTCCCTCTGCTTCCAGGAGAAGGAAAGCTGGAATCCTGCCCAGCTTGGAGGATCTGCTCTTTTACAGTATTGCTGAAGGCCAAGAAAAGATCCCAGCCCACAAATTCATTACCGTGAGTGACCGAGGGATGTTTTTATTTACATCTCCTGTGTATCTGCATGTGTTGTTTGCAAATGCGTGACTGAAGCAATGCTCTGGGTCAGCGTGTAGAGTTACCGCCGTGGTGTTGTTATTTTTATCACCACCAGTAAATAGGGCACAGAGCCATGTTTTATTACACCGAGTCTTATCGAACCTGGCCGACAAGAGTTTAAACCCAGATAAGAGTGTTGTGATTGTAATGAGTAATGCATGTAAAGTTTTACTTGAATAGTGTGTGCTTAGGGAAATCGTTTGTGTATGTGTGTGTTAACACAGGCGCTGAAGGCCACCGGACTTCGGACGGGAGATCCACGGCTGAAAGAATGTATGGACATGTTGAAAGTCACCCTGAAGTCCACGTCAGATGGCGTGATGCTGGACCGCCACCTTTTCAAAAAGTAAGCTGGCAGCGTCCTATAGACTTCTATTCAGGGAACATCGTGATTTTTGATGCAACTATGCAAATCAAAAACACAACATGCAGTTTGTTAGGTTTAGTTCAAGGTAAATCTGAGCAAACTTTGAGGCATTGTTGAGATCGTTTTTAAAGATACGCATATAGATCTATACATCTAAAGCAAACGTCTCCGCAATGAAAGAGCTCAAGGTATGTCAAACATAGATCAAACTGTCTAAGTGAAACCATTTAAAACAATTCTACTTTTGGGGTTTCTTTCCGTGTGGTCAAACCAGTTCCAGATAGACAAGTATTTCAAGATAATTTCTTTCCTCAGGTGTGTCCAGAGCAACATTGTGCTTTTAACCCAGGCCTTCCGGAAAAAGTTTGTCATCCCTGATTTCCAGTCGTTTTCTTCCCACATTGACACTCTCTATGAGAAAGGCAGAAAACTTTCTGGTGGACTGGTAAGAAAAAAACATCTACGCGGTTCATCTCAAATGCCAAAAAGACTTATTTTTAAAGAACCACAATGAACTGTCATATATTGTGATTTCTTTAACGACCAGGTTGCTGACTACATTCCCCAACTTGCCAAATTTAGCCCAGATTTGTGGGCCGTGTCCCTGTGCACAGTCGATGGACAGAGGTATGAATCATCGTGCTACCTGTTTTAGCTTTAAGATCTTTGAATTCTTCGTTTTGAAGATCATAACAACTTGAATGTTCTGAAGGCTTGAATGATCATCTTGGATATTTATAAATCAAGTTGTGATATCAGAGATTTTTTGCTATTTACGCAATACAGAGCACCGGAAATACATCTGTGTTTGTCACTGAAACATTAGAAGAATTGCCAGCTAATCTTAGCGTTTGATCAGCACTCCTTTTTTCTAGACCTGAGATACAGATTAAAGACACTTAGCGGCGATGATGTGCTAAAATGTTAGTCACATGAGACAAATTGATAACAGGACCATAAAACCATTATCGCTTCTCTCTGTACTTAACCCCAAGTGACATGGTACATCCATTGATCTGAACATTACATTTACATTTAGTGATTTAGCAGGGATCTGTGCTATGGGACTCAACTGCGAGACTGTAGAAAATATACAAATCTTATCCATATAACTGTGCAAAATAAATAAGCTTATTTCTGTTTAAAAGGGAGGAAAGAACACTTGTTGTTGGGTTTAACGCTTAAGAAACTGCAAAAAACACATCTCTTCTGTCAACATCTGACCCATTAGTCCAGTCTTCTACTTATTTTCTACTTTCCTACCCCCCCCCAAAAAGGGATATTCTTAACTTCATATACTGTGATAGGCTAACTGAGACCAGTTTTACTGCACCTATGCATTGTTGTTCTTTTGTTGCACATATTGCTTCTATTGTTTTCCCCTACTTTGTAGGTCACTTTGGATAAAAGCGTCTGCTAAATGACTAAATGTAAATGTAAACGTAAATGAACCCTAGTAAAAATTGTTACTTCACACAAAAATGAAAATTCTGTCATCATTTACTCACCCTCAGATTGGAAAACCAGTATAAATGTCTTTGTTTTGCTGCACACACAGGAAGATATTTAGAATAATGTCAGATCTCGCCCCCCCTCCATTGACTCCCATAGTATTTATTTTCCCTACTATGGGAGTCAATTTTTCAAAATTTCTTCCTGTGTGTTCGTTTTTGGGTGAAGTGTCCCTTTAAGATGCAATGCCTGAGTCTGATTCATCTCTTACATTTACCTTCACATTCATTCATTTGGCAGACGCTTTTATCCAAAGCGACTTACATTGCATTGTACTACACATTTGTTTCTGACTCGTGCAATCTGACCCTTGGAATGGAACCCATGACCTTGGCGTTGTTAGCCTCGTGCTCTAACCACTGAGCCACAGGAAAGCTCTTAGCAGTATCTGCGTGTCACGGCAGCGATCTGATCTCTGTTTTATTTGCACAGACACACGGTGGGCGACACCAAAGTGCCGTTCTGCCTGCAGTCGTGCGTGAAGCCGCTCAAGTACGCTGTTGCTGTGCACGATCACAGCACCGAATTTGTGCATCGCTTCATTGGGAAAGAGCCCAGCGGCTTACGCTTCAACAAACTCTTTCTGAATGAGGAGGGTGAGGATTACAGCCGTTAGCATTACTGCTGGCTTGTTAAAAATGGCACAGTGATAAAATAATAAACAACATAATATGAACTGTTTGCATGTGTGTGTGTGAGTAAAGTTTGCGAGTTTAATATGATTGTTTATTTTTACACACAGATAAACCGCATAATCCCATGGTAAATGCCGGCGCTATCGTGTGTACCTCTCTGATTAAGGTAAGCATCTCATTCCACTGGTTTACGTGTTAAAAATTGTATCTACTCCTTCTAACTTACATTGACTTGATTTGAAATAAAGTATATTGATGGCTAAATGTTAAAGTTTTTTGGGACGTATAAAGTAATGATATTGAGAATTCTCTGTGTAGGCTGAGACCAAATGCTCATCTGTTCTAAGTGCTTTTTGTCTTTTCTTTGTGTTATATTACTTGTACACAGGTGATCGATCAGTATTTGACATTACTGCTCAAGGTCACTCTCACTGTAAAGTCAAATGTGTGGGGATCATAAAAACAAAGTCTGTTCGTAATGAATTGTTCAAATTCATTCAGACTTTGTTTTCGCCAAACATCTTTCCATCATCTTGTGTGACGTGAATGAAAAACTCACCTGTTATTGTATTTACTGTTCCAAATATTGGTTGTTTATGTGTGCGTTTAAGCTAATATGTTTGCGTAGGTTGATGGCTGATGCAGCCACATGTGTTTCGATCTTTGTGCAAGAGACAAAAACACTCCAGCTTGGTTGATTGTGTGTTTAATATAATATTAAGTTATAGATTAAAGTCTTAATGCTTTGCGAAAAAAAAGGCACTGAACCAGCACAATTGAGCCCTTACTGTGAGCTGGGGTGGGCGGTATTACCACTATACTGTACACATTTTGTTTTGCTGGAAATAAAAAAGGAGAAATATTGTAAAGCTGCAAAAAACAGTTTTTTTATATTTTCTCTAAATTTGGAGCTTTATGAGTGTAACCATATTAGAATAAACCATATTTGAATTTTTCACATTATGTAACACTTGAGTTAAAAAAACCTTAGCATAAGTAAAACTAATTGAGATAGAAAATGGATGATTTATAAACCAGTGCACACGTTTACATTTACATTTATGCATTTGGCAGACGCTTTTACCCAAAGCGATTTACATTGCATTGTACTATACATTTGTTTCTATGTGCCATCCCCTGGGATGGAACCCATGACCTTGGCGTTGCTAGCGCCATGCACACTAACCACTGAGCCACAGGAAAGCTGTACATCCAATAGTCTGTAATTATGCAGAAAGTTTTAACGCCTATTCACCTTACAAGTTTATCTGTATGTTTACGTTATAGTTTGTCTCTGCCGTCATACTGCCCGCCCTACTCTGTGCATGTGTCCAAAACCTCAGAACCGATCCATTCCTTGAAAACTGCACATTTTCAGCAGGCTTTTCTGAGCCGGACAGGCAGAAACCATCATCCTCTGCTGTGACATGCTCACGTCAAACTGTTCACATCTTTATCCCAGCTCAAATCCACGTGTGAGAAAGAGGATGCACCATTACAATGTGTAATGAAAGTTTAGCATCCTGTGAACAGCAGTTCCCATCACACCTAAGCTCAACCATTGTGATTTTCTTCTCTTGTGAAAAGTACAAAATGTCTGATGTAAATCGTGCCTGTGAATGCACCTAAATAACGCATGACATCATTTCCTCCCGAGTCCTTGAGCAGTGCCCCGGGCGCGTTCCAAAGCGTGTGATATGCTGTTGAAGGCTCTCTGTGTGCTTTTATGTTGTTGCATATTTTGCAGACGTAGGATCTGTGGGATTTTTTGACCACTGCTGCAGGTCAATGACGTTGGTAATTTTTCCTTTCCATTTTTCCTCCCTCCCCATGAACAAAGCCTGGATACTAAAATATCAGTAGTGTCACTGTGTTCCTTAATAAGGCGGAAACCTGTGCAGGATCACATGGCCCGTATGGTCACTTTTTACATTGTGTTAACAGAAACCCACAATGGCTGTGCATTATTTTATCCTTTAAAAACAAAAATCGTATTTTCTGGAGAAAAAAAAACTAGCTTGTAACGTAAACATTTGTAACCTATTTTAAACTCAACAAGAACATTCGGAGGCGGACCATTTTATCAGTGTTTATTTTATTAATAATACTCTACCAACTGAGCTTCAGGAAAAGGCATTTTTTAAGGAAACGATTCCCCGTCTATTACAGGAAACCACAAGATGGGTTGAAATAAAAAGTATGAACGGGTTTAGAACAGGTTTTAAGTAGGTTCTTTACAATAATACATCACATTACTGCATGGCCTCTGTGGGCTTCTGGGCAAACTGGATATGTAGCACATTCTTTTTTCCCCTCTACTTTGTAAGCATTAATGTTGTTTGACACGCAAAATAGTTGTTTATTAAATATTTATACAGATAATGCCGTGATTGGCCGTCACTTGCATCTGTATTACCTCAGCAACTGCCCCAGTCCTCATTCCACATCTGACAGGACACCGTAAATGATTGGAACATGATTTAAAAGGTTCATTTAAATGTAATTGAACATATTTCGGACCTTCTTACATACACAAACTGTTTTAGTGCCGATGTTACAAACCCTGCTGCTTTACATTCAACTCTCTTTCTTAGCCTACAGGTCTTCATGTAAGGTTTATCTCAGGTTTCTGCTCTGTAGCGGTCCATCATCATTCCCTTTGTAGTGAATAACAAAACTTTACCGTAGTCAGGTTATGACATGATCATATTAGGGTTCATCTTACAGTAGTCTCATTGATTTCTAACCATAGACTAATAATCGATTTGCGTTTGCACCGATCGTTTTTAGAGAATGAAATCCCCTCACTGATAATCTGTAAATGAGTTAGTTCTGATTATTTTCTTCCCATATTACATTAAACGTGAATTTATTATCTTGAATAGTATTTTGAACAGTCAGTGAATGAGAAATGTGATTTTCTTTTTTCTGTGTTTTTCAGCAAGGGGCAGGCAATGCTGAGAAGTTTGATTATGTGAGTAATTCAACAGTAGATTACATAAAAAATCGCATTTCATTCTTTTGCTTTTGTTGTTGGTTTGTTTTAACTCACCGGCTCTGTTTTGATTTCTTTCATTATTTGCAGTTGATGAACTTCCTGAAGAAGATGGCAGGAGACGAATATGTTGGCTTCAGCAATGCCACGTAAGATTGAGTCTCATTATGACATTTTGTTTGAACTACGCTTATGTGCATGCTTAGCTAACTTTTTGCAGAATAAGCAGAGACTTTTTAAAGGGACAGTTCACCCAAAAATAAAACTTCTGTCATCGTTTACTCGCCCTCGACTGGTGGCCAAGAACTGTTTGGTTCCAAGCATTCTTCCAAATATCTTTCTCTTTGTTTGTCGGAAGATTTCAGTCAGAACGTGAGACGGGTGACAGGAATTTCGCTATTGGCTATTATCTGAAAGAGAAGAAGGTCAGTATCTCGAAGCTGTTTCGATGTGGTTTAATGATTTATCGCACCCATCATCTTCCTGAATATTTAGTCTGCTTTGCTTGTCTGGAGTGATTTAGTGTCAGCTGCACAGATTCAGTTTTGATGCTTGTCCGACATATTAACCCTTTGTTCTCTCTATATGCAGTGCTTTCCAGAGGGAACCGATATGAACGCTGTTCTGGACTTGTACTTTCAGGTACATCCTATGACATCTTTCATTTACTTAATGCAAACTTGGGCAAAACATAAAAAGGGCTACGTTTTGACCAATTCAACTGTCAAATGTTTGGCTTAATTCTTGTTATATGCAAAGTTCTAACACAATCAGAATGACATTGATTTCATGTTTTTATCAAATGCTTCATGTTTGTGGTGTGCAGCTCTGCTCCATCGAGGTAACATGTGAGAGCGCTAGTGTCATGGCAGCCACGCTGGCCAACGGTGGTTTCTGTCCAATCACAGGCGAGCGCGTGCTGTGCCCAGAGGCCGTGCGAGACACCCTTAGCCTCATGCACTCCTGCGGCATGTATGACTTCTCAGGGCAGTTCGCCTTCCATGTAAGTGAAAAGTAAAAGATGGATTCCGGTTAATCTAATCTGGAGGATTAGCAAGTGCAAGATGTTTTTTAGTCAGATGACAAGCAACCGTTTTTCCGAACTACACCAAGCTGGTATCGTTTTTTCGAGATTGTTTACCAGCTAAATGTCTTTTTTTGTGATTGAGGTGGGCCTTCCAGCCAAGTCAGGTGTGTCTGGGGGTATTCTGCTGGTTGTGCCTAATGTGATGGGCATCATGTGCTGGTCTCCGCCATTGGACAAGCTCGGCAACAGTGTCCGAGGCATCCAGTTCTGCACGGTGTGTGAATTTTCTCATTTCACCTTAAAAACTATTACTAATAAGTGGCAACTTGGGACTATTTAATGATTAGCCAACATAGATAGAACCAGAAATATGCATAATGCGATATGCAATCCAACATTTCATATGCTGTATAGCCGCAGGAAAATAAATGATTAACCATTCCACATTTTCATTTAATTCAATTCAGTTTTATTTATATAGCACTTTTCGCAATGTTTTATTGTTTCAAAGCAGCTTTACAGGAAGAAAGACAAAAATGAACAAAAGTTAGTATTAGTATTAAAATAACAAGACCCATGAACTGAGCCACAGGAAAGCTTATCCAATCATTAGTTTATTCGTTTTATAAAGCTGTTTATCAGTGCCATCTTTATGCTTTTTATTCTCAGTATTGAATAAAATGTTCTTTATCTTTTTCTTCAAATGTTCCTTTGTTCTTAATCCCACGATGCATTGCAAGCTCATGGCTTTACATCCATCTGTGAAGTGACAAAAACTTGATATTTTTAGATCCTTCTAAGAAACAGCGCTTGTTAGAGTCTGAATGTCTGTGTAGCTTGCCGTAGAGCGTCTCAGATCCTTGTTAAAGGTCAAGGAGTCTGAAATTACTGTCTGTTTTTCTGTCTGGTAAAATAGCAACACCATGTTCTGTATAGGCTGACACTTACAAGAGAACCAAAGGTCGCAGGTTCATAACTGGTCGAGTGAATTCTAGGAGAGAGACTCTATGGACAAAATCCACTGTATCACGAGACATAAACTGGACATAATATCAGGCAATCCTGCTAACTTTTTTCGCTGAATAAATGTGTTCTGTCCCTCTGCATTTATAAGATGACGAACAGTGTGAAGGTCAGATTCAAGAAGTTAAATTCTATTGCCAACATTAGTGGTGGAAAATTATTTGCACATATACCAGCATTTAGACCTTGAAATGTCACCTTTAACGCCATTAAAATAATCACATGGCCTAAACCGGAAAAAACTGAGACTGTGTGATGACATTGTACCATGACAGTGCTGAAATAAGCTTTCATCATAAAGGGATTTGATAAAAGGTGATGTCATTTTGGACAGAGACTCTTTGTATTTGTTAACAGTAGTAAATGCGTTAGCTAACATGAATTAACAATGAGTTATATTGTGTTATAGCATTTATTCATCTAATGCATAACTAATGTTAACAAATACAACCGCATTGTAAAGTGCATACTGACTAGCAGACCACCCTGAGACCCTCAAACGTGTGTTTGCGTCGAGATGTCACTAACCCCTTTGGTCTCTGTTGTAGGATCTGGTGTCCTTGTTCAACTTTCACAACTATGACAACCTGAGGCATTTCACCAAGAAGCTCGATCCTCGCCGTGAGGGAGGGGAACAGGGGGTGAGTGCCCACTTCCGTTTGCCCGCCAGCCTTGCCCTTCCCAACTGTCCCATCGACGCACTACACCACATCTTGTATGAGTGACTGCACGCATACCGATGCTATTTTTTCCCCAAGACTATTGCAGTGCAAAAGTATGTCCACTAAACATCAGTCTAGGGCAGTGGTTCTCAAAATGGGGGCCGTGGTCCCCCGGGGGGCCCCCAAGATGGATCCAGGGAGGCCACAGATTTTGTGGCATTTTATGAAATATAGAAATTTATCATAGATTTTATGCAATCAAACATCAGAAAAATGACACCACCAACCAAAAGAATTGAGGTTCCAGCATTGTATAACTGAATATGTTTTTGGTTTAATTAAAATTCTAAGTTTAAGATTATACGTCTTTATACGGGGGCCGCAAAGCGATGCACTTAACACAAAGGGGGCCTTACAACGAAAAAGTTTGAGAACCACTGATCTAGGGTACACGTTAGCGTACAGACATTGCACCCCCTGCTGGAATATCTGCTCACTGCATCAAAGTGTAGTTGGTAGCATAGATGTTTGCTGGTTGATCATGTCAGCTGTGCATGAGTTTATAATTCTGCATATTGAACGCCGCTGAAGTGTTTTTTTTACGCAATGAATCTGAAAGAAATGTTTTGTTTGCTTGCTTATGTCTGCATACTCAGATTTGCAATCTGCAGGCCCAGACGTAATCTGTGGTGTTTTGCTTTTCACTTCGAGGGGAGAATCTGCAAAATCATTTTAAACATGGTTATGTAGGCGTGTTTGGGAAACCTGTTTTTAAACGGTCATTGTGCTTTTTACTTAAGTCTGAACTTGTCGAACTTTGTAAATTGAATCGTATTTGCTAATCTGCTAATTTTGTATGGGCCTGTTTGATAGTGATCGTGACCTAAATACTATTTGTGCGACGTAAATGATGCAGCATGCAATCCACGTTATAAAAGAGTCTCTTGTTGTTGTTTTATTATGGTTACACAAAAGAGTTGTTTTTCTATTTTAGGCCGTTTTAAAATCGCAGCTACTTTCTAAATAGAATTGTTCGTTTACGTTGAGTTCGAAACCCTCTCACGTCACCTTATTGAACGGTGCGAGCCATTTCCACACCAACACTAACAGCAGCCTGTCCTTGGAAGTTCACAAAACTAATCCATTCTCCGTGTCGCACAACAGACCTCTGGACCGCTGGATTACGAAAGCCTTCAGCAAGAGTTAGCTCTCAAAGACAGTTTGTGGACAAAGGTATCGCCTTCCGAGTGCAATGAAGACAGCTCCACTACTGTAGTCTATAGGATGGGTGATGTTGAAGATCGCAACTGAAATGGACCTGACTCGCCTGTGGGGGCTTGCTTGACATTATATATTTTTCTATACAGTATATTGTCAATACAGCTATTTATTTTCAATGAACCTCAGTGGATTGTCATTTTGGTCAGATATATATTTCGTTTCTTACCAAAGTCTTTCCTTCTCTGTTGGTCAGTCTGTTAAATGGGTGTGGAGGAGGATGTGGTTATACTGTAGGTCATGTCTACGGGCAGCTCGGTTCTGTTCTGGTTGTCTGGGGTTCATCACTTACATCCGACAATACGTCCCGGGACCTTTGGGCTGTGATCACGTCACATGTTGTGAGTGGGCAGTGTGATTTGGAGGCCTGCTATTGTTCTAAATATTGATTTATGGACTTGTTTTTGGTCGAGGTTGAAGATTGGCTGCTGAACAGACTGGTGGTTCAATTGCAATATCTCATACAATTGAAAGTTTTGCTTGCATATACTGTAATGACCCCAAAATACAAAGCCATTAATGATATTGGTCTTTATGCATCTTTATGGATTTGATCTTTTTGGAGCACAAACACACATTAGCTTCTCGTTTGGTTCTCAGTAATCGCCTACTTTTTTTAGCGCAGGCCTGTCAGGTTTGTTAATGGAATGGGTAACATATTTTCCTTTGAATGTAACCTTGTGGTCAAAACACTGTAACTTTATGTGTTTCGTGCCTTTTACAGATCCGCTGCCAGCTTTTGGTTGCATTCAGTTATTCATTTTAAGTAACGATACATTCTTGGTAAATGGAGCGTGTGAGGGTGCTTGTGCAATGAACATGCATCACAGATCCCCAGTGGTTCTGTTCAGCAGCCGGTTTAAACCTGTATGTTTGTAAAGTTCATGATTTGGAGGTGAAACGTTTTTATTTCTGTATCTTGAAGATCCCTATTGCTAAAAATGTTACGCACCTTATCGATGTTCAAGATTCGGTTCATATCAAGTTTATTTTTGGATAGATACTGCCCTCGTCAGGCTGTTTTTGTTTTGTGTTGTTTTGCATTGTTTTTATTTGTGTATTCCAAAAACACCTTTTAAATTGTTTTATTATATATGATTTAAAGTTTTGCATGAAATATTCCTGCAGGAATGTCGTAGTTTGTTTGGCTTGACTGTTGTGGGTTTGTTTTATTTTCATGTAACAGGATGTTTTGTGCTGCTACAGTGTTACCAGACCTTTTGCTTCTTAGAGGACGGGATTGTTCTGTCTTTTCTGACAGCTTTGCAGTATAATAGCGGAACTTTTAGCTTTTTTCAGCTCACACACATCAACTTTTGTGAAGATGCACTTCTGCTTTTAATGTACTACATTATGTCTGTCTTTTTTTACCATTTTGCCATCACCTGGTTTTAGTTATAACATGGTTTAAGTTATACCACATTCTCATGAACAGTTTATTTTTCATTCTGTTTTCTCATTGTGTATTTATGTAACTTGGTCCTGGTTTTACTTTTTGTATCTTTAATAAATGTATTTAATCTCATCTCATTGTAGTTGAAATTAATTTGTTTGTTACATTCATCTGTGTTTTTGGATAGACAAGCTAACCTAAAAAAATTACAAAATGCATTCTTAATGCTGCTTTGTTGGTTTATTTACAATATTTACTTATAATGTTTGTCGCTCTGAAATGGCTTTAACAGCTAAAGTGTGAGTTTAATTTATTTAAAAAATCTAGAGATACGCAGCTACTACAGCTGGTTTGGCGACAGCCTGCATGCTTTTTGCTATACTTTTGCATGGGTTAATCGCTGTTAATCGCAAACATGTCACATCAGACAAATATCTCTATTTCTAGTTTCCCACAGTCATGGAAAACATGATTCTTGGGCCAGGAAAGTCATGTGAATTGATAATATCTTAACGTAATGGAAAATCAGGGTAAGATATCTAGTGGACATGCTTCTTTAGCGCTAAAATATTATATTGGCTAGAAATTACTCTTTGTGATGGCGAGCTTATGAAATGGCAAACCTATAAATAGTCTGTCAATCACAAATGATTAGGAAAAATCATGGAAATACATCAAATAAAAGGTGTAGGAATCCTGCTGTTAAAAGAGCTGTGAATGTATCGATCACAGTTCATGTGCTGTTATAAATGATCATTTCCCCAAATCTACTCCCGTGTTTTGCCATATGTTGTATTGCCTTTTATTGGTCTATGACAACAAATACAGGTGTGTAGAGTATATAGATGTAGATGACATCTCCTGGTTAATAAAAGGTAATCTGAAGACTTCCAGTCAGCTATTCTACATACATTTCTGTTTATGTTGTAATTTCTGTTTCCAATGTTTTACACCATACAAATGCAGCACTGTCATAATAATGCGGGCTTTCAAGTAAATTCATGATTCTGAAAAATATTATAATTAATAATAATGTAGTTTATACATTAGGCTTATAGTATAAATGCTTTATTTGGCTGCTTTGTGATCTTAATCTGTGGCTATTAACATTCCCTCATGCACATTCATAAGGATTTCATATAAGCAAACAAGAATCATTTTGTAAGGTTACATTTAAGACATCAAATGTATAAGGTTACATTTAAGACATTACAAAGCCTTTATTAGATTGATAGAGAACCACGAGAAGATATTTTCACTTTTAAAACTATCTTTTTCTGGTGCAGTGTGGCTTATTTTGTTTATTATTTTGTAAAGTGAACTACAGAGTTAGATAAAATCATGCCTGAGTGGTTGAACTCACTTGTATCCAGCACTTGAAAGTATACAGAATTGTAGCCAGAAACTATGAAAAAGTAAATATCAATTTCTACACATTTTTAACAGCATTGCAAAAAGAAAAGTAAGTCATTCATCAATCACTATTTTCCATTCAGCCCTGTTACCCAATTTGATGAAAAATAATGTATAATATTTTATTACATAGTTCTTTGACAACTTCCATTTAAAATTACGGTTGTTTTTTATCAAATTATCATCAATATTTTATTATTCTTATTATATGCTTTCCGAAAAATATTACGGTTCATGAATATTTACATATTTTTAGGAGACTTTTCAGTAACATGGACAAATTTTTCTGTAAATTGGTTACTTGTGCCCTCTAGTGGTGTTTTGCTGTCTCGTGCTAGCAATTGATTAAGCAATTGCTTTTTTAAACTTTGCATGCTTGCTTGGCTTAAAGAATTTGTTTTTCAACTTTAATCAGATATCTACAGCAAAACTGCATTTATGCATGTTTGCAATCATCCACCTGTGAAGAATGTTTTTCAAGGTAAAATATAATGAATATTTAATTAAGCAGATGTTTGTCATTTTATTTATTCAATAAAAACTTTAAGATTTAAATTTTAGTTTTAATTGACACCTCCTGTATAAATGTTTCATTTTAAGCAAATTTAGTAAAAAATAGTTGAGTAAATTAAATACATTGTTACAATACACTCGTTATTATACGCCACACGTAAAATGCAACACTCAGTATTTACATTTATGCATTTGGCAGACCCATCTGCACAAGGATTCACAGTTTTATGCATTTCATTTCATTTGCATTGTCAATTTAATGTACTTTACTTTCGCCAGTTCTCAATTGTTTCCAGATGTTTCACTTTCATTCATTAGAGCTAAAGAACCTGAGGTCACCGCCTTTCTGCCATCCCTCCATCATCAAAGTTTATCACAAAAAAGTTCCACAAAGGTTCTTCTCTATCATTCCAGGTGAAATCTGTCATCAATCTTCTCTTTGCTGCCTACACAGGAGATGTGTCTGCCTTGAGAAGGTACAAAGCATTTTATTCATTCACTGCGAGTGTTTAAATTGTGTTTCTTATTTGTTTATTTATTATCTGTGTGATAATCAGGTTTGCATTGTCCTCCATTGACATGGAACAGAGCGATTATGACTCCAGGACAGCTCTGCATGTAGCAGCCGCTGAGGGTAAAACATCACAGTCATGTTATTTTATAATCATGTGATTGCTCTTAAAGGAACAGTTCAGCCTAAAATGAAAATGATGTCCATATTCTTTTGTGAAACATTGCAAGATAAGTTCGACACAATGCCCAGTCTTGTTTCGTCTCAAATCGGTGAAGGTGGAAAGAGATTTCCTAAAGCACCATTTATAATATTTTGCGCTACCAGAGGCATATCAAGTCTGCATATATGTCTGTGATTAAAACATGCCGTTAAAAGAACTTTCCCCTGCAATTGTAGGACACGTTGAGGTGGTGAAGTTTCTTCTGGAGGCCTGCAAGGTGAACCCTGGTCCCAAGGACAGGTGAGCAGATTATTGCAATAGTAATCATTATTATGAAAGAATACAAATTACAGTATTTAATATAGTATATAGAAATAACAACAGTTATTGTTAATGCTCAGCTCTTAAGACATGGCTCTTTGAAAGTGAAATCTGTATGAAATTGCTTTATTGCTTTAAAACATTTTCTTTTTTCCAGATGGGGCAACACGCCAATCGATGAGGCAAGGCAGTCTGGGCATCATGACGTGCTCACACTTCTGCAGGAGTACACTGAAAAGTACAATCCATCTAAAAACCCTGTCGCAGACAAAGAGACCACTGAGAAAAACCTGGACGGGATGCTGGAGACATAACCAACCAACCAGTCAATACTCTTCTTAAGCCTAGTCAAGGACTACTATATGTTTATAAGGTTAGTGTGTTGTTTGTCCTAAAATATAGAAATATATATATAATATATATTTTTTTATGTTACAGTATATTCTGTGTATGCTTTTGTAAGACATTTTGCTTTCTCCATTTGGTTCTCACAACAAGATAAAGTAAGATTTCAGTATCAAATTGTGCAAACCGTGTAATACACGCTTATTGTTGATTGTGCCAATGATTTCTTGTAAACGTTGACAAACTGTTCTTATGAAGTTAAATATACCAAACAGTTTGCTGGATTTTCAGGAAGTAATGTAATTTTGTATGGAGCTGTCATCATTTTTTCTCACATCGTTTCGTTTATTTCATCATACATATTAGAACATTTTAACCACTGCCAAACACATCATTTCTGCTGATATTCTTTACATGAGTACCCGCACACTGAATAATAAACATAAAGGTAATGTGTGAAATCTGAATACAGAAGTGTTAAAACATCACATTTCAGTTATACTTGGGGAATAAGAAATTCACAAAAGTATATGAAAGTCACAATGTGAACATTTACTTTGTAAACCATTATTAGAAAATATGTGTCTGCATTAGAAAGACTCTTTTCATAAATAAATTACAAATGACCAGGTTTATATACAGCCGCGGGAAAACATTAAGAGACCATTCCATATTTTTATTTCAAATCAGCATTTCTAGATGTATTGTGGCCATTCCAGTCCAGTGTCTGTTGAATTTCAACAAAATCAAACCTCAGGAGTGACAGAAAGTCATCCAACAGCAATGTGAAAGACTGACCGCATGATAAGACACGTGATAAAAATCGAGGTTATCACATAAAAAATATATTTTTGAACTTTTCCTAAATACATGTACAAATATTACTGTTGTATAGCCTAAAAGTGAACATGAACTTGTTTTCTTTTTGAGGTCTGAAAAATACAGAGCATCTTTTCTGTTATTTTGACCTGTTTCTTCAGTTTTCATTATCAGCAAATAAATGCAAATAGAAAAAAGACTGTGACATTAAAATTGGGTAGAAATATTGTTAGTTGTTCATAGAGTGAAACAAAAATGATTCTTTTATAAACACTATAAATAGTACATTCTAAAATCATGGTCTCTGAAATGGTCTCTTAATTTTTTCCATGGCTGTATATTCGATATTTGAATCGATGTGTCTTCTAGGATGTTGTGTTAGCAATATGGATGGTAAAAATGAAGTTAATGTTGAAAAATTGGAAAGGAAATGAATGAATGTAAACTATTCTAAAGAGTCTTAATTCAGTGTTTAGCTGCACACAAACTGAGTGGTGAGTGTACATGTGCAGTAAAGCAATGCTATACAAATATTTATTTTGATGTGCAATAATCAATAAAATTGTTTAAATAAAAGGCTGCCTTTTTCTCATACAATACAAATGGCTCTAACAGAAACAAAACTGCAGTGTTTTAAATAGTTGTGTGCATTGTTATATGTACATCAGTTCGATATCAAATCAGATTGTGGTCATCGCCATTGGGCCCCATTTGTGCAATAGTGATATCTGATGAAAAATTATTATTTTACTTCGCTTAAATTCTTTGGGGTAAATGTGCACTTGTGCCCAACCCGTCTGCTTGGACTCTTGAGTCAGGACAAATAAAAACAAATATACAACATACAGTACATCTTTCATTGAGCCAAATAATAAATGAATGGGTTATATAACAGAACAGTGCTGAGAACTGACATGGAAACATGTTGCTTTGTATTGAAACATATTTTACAAACTCATTGTACCCACACTTACTTTTACCATCTCTATTAACACTAGCTCATTAAAGAAATGTCTTCAACCTAGAATATGAAACATTCAGAGAATATTGTCACATTAACAAGGTTTTTTATTTAAATATACACTGAACATACTGTGTCCTTTCCATGTAAACCTCTAAAGTAGATTAAATTATGAGCAAATGAGAAAACACCAAACCAAATACAAACTTCCCACCAACTAAAATGGAAAGTAAATGGCATCCGCCTTGTGAACTCCCAGTGCGAACTTTCAATACGAGAACACTTGTATTATTTTGTCTCACATACATTGCTATATTATTATCTACATGTGGAGTCTCCAATTGAGAAATGCACAATCTGCTCTCACACGTGGGCAAGCTTTATCAATGCAAATCATTTCATAATCTTTATTAGCATTTAATATTATCCACCATTGTCCTATGTTAAAGTACAGATGCATGATTGAATCTGAAATAGCATCTCTATTGACAGCTCAGTGTAAGATGGCATTTATTTCCCTATGGTTTCTTGTAGGTTGTATCTGTCCAACATGTGTACATGTGCAATTAAGGCATTACAGTATATAGATGTATTCTGATGTGCAATAATAAATAAATGCTTCACAAGATGAGTTGATTTCTATTCCTCAGACAGATGACTTCACAGAAGCAGATGTGTATGCATTGACAATTGTAGCATGTACTGTAGTATCTGGTGACTGGTACTGGTATATACAATATATATACTGGTATATATAATACAACTCCGCAGTAACCTGCAGGTTTCTTCAACATAATTTCACGTTTTTCTATAATAAGAAACGAGTAGTTTCAAAGTAGTTTAACTGTAAATGTAATCACTGGTATGAAAGGTGCAGAGTAAATGCAGGACAGCCGAAGCACTAATATGATCCAGAGGAGACCTGCGCAAAGACAAATCATTAAGATTTCAGTCATTATCAGTTTTTCCCTGTGTATTATTGTGATCTGTGTGTGATGTACTTGCTGTACTCATACAGATGGAGTATTGTACACATACCAATGTGTCCAACCCAAGTTCCTGATGTGTTCTAGGACTGTCTTGGGGTCTTGAAAGAGGGCTAAAAATGTGAAAACAAAATATGTTATTTTTCAGTGACACGATTGAGGTGTTGTGCCGAATCCTGACTTCTTTACTCTCCGTGTTGATAAACCCCAGGAAGCTCTGACCCAAACCCACTTCTATACTTAACCATATCCATCACTGCTAATATGCATCTTGTTTGTTGATGGTTTAATAGGAAGTAGCTTACAAGTCTGAGACAGAGATCATGCGTCTGTCCATGTATGGGCATGGGCTGATTGGTCTGTCTATCTCCATGTTTTCTGAAGCTGAGGAAAAAAAGACTTTCATTACAAACACATTGATGGTTTAGGTTGATTTTTAGAGGATTTATAAAGCGAGTTCACACGAATATCCTATATACTGTGTGTGTGTGTGTGTGTGTGTGTGTGTGTGTGTGCGTGCGTGCGTGCGTGCGTGCGTGCGTGCGTGCGTGCGTGCGTGTGTGTGCGCGCGCGCGCGCGCGTGTGGTGTGTATATACAGTACTGTATACACTGTATAAAGCGAGTTCACTCCTATATATATATGTGCGTGCGTATATATTATATACTATATATATAGATTATATTTTAGCCTACAGTATGTTTGTACATCTGCAAATGTATCGTGTTTAAAAAGGAACTGAGAAACTGCGGTTAAAAACTTACTCACAGGGAAACAGTTAAGACATTTTAAATGCATAGAAACATCCATGTTCATTTAGAGATGACAAGCATATGGATATTTATACCGCTTTGTCAGATTTATGGATTTTGGGTTCTTTAGCAACAGCTGCTCCATTCCGTGCGTCTTGCCCTTACATCTGTACGAGCCAGCGTCGTCTTTGCACATGCGCACAACTTCCTACTTCGGTTTTTAATCTGATCAAGTGTTTACATGTCCTATCAAACGGCATAAACCACCCCTTACAATCCGACTGAAATTTCAATCGGCTTGGGCATTTTTAATCTGATTGACGTGTTTATATGGAGCGTTTTCATTCGGATTGGATTTTTAATCGGATTACACTGGGTACATGTAAACGCAGCTAGTGTAATCATAATTGATCATTAATTTTTTTTTGTAAAATGTTTACATAGAAATTGCTTATACCATTTTAGAAATACATGTTGTTTGGCATATTTTTATGTACAGTAAAGCAACAGCTTTTACGAATTTGTGTGACGTAAGAATCCAAATACCTTTTTGGGCCACTTTATTACATAAAATGTTAGCATATTCACATTAAACATATAAATATTTTAACATAATAATATGCATTGTATTAGTGATGAATATCTAATTGCTGGATATTTATGGTTTTTGAACTTTTTTTTAAAAATAAACTCATAACAAAAAATGCATGAATGTAAATTGTATCTACCTTCAGGTGAGCTGGTATAGTAGCGACCGAAGGCCACGTCTCTTGGGACGTCCGGGTACAGATAGATTAGAGGGTTCACAGGAACCGTCTCAGCAGCGGTGAGGGTATAGTCACGAATGACGTCCGGTAAGGAGATGTTGGCCAGATCTGATTTAGTGTAGGGCTTTACAGAATGGATTTTAGGTTCACCTGCAATTTATACACACTATTAATAAACAGGTTTTGTGGAAACATCGCAGAAAACGTCCCAAGTTAAACACACCATTCTGTGCATGCTCCACCCATGTGATGGTGATTCCTCCGTCTCGACAGGTTTCACTGAAGCGCAGAAGGAAAGTGCCTGGCAGTTTGTCTTGCAACAAAGTCTTCTCTTGCTTCTTACTTAGAAAGCCTACAATGTACCTGCATAAGTGTAACAAAGAGCGAAGACCTTGAGAGGTATAGAAAATGCTTTTAAAGCTGGTTGGTGGATAAGAAAGTCCTAACTAAAATAAAATAAAATGCAATATATTAAATAATACATTTTCATATGCACCAAATGCTTATATTTTTCATATTAAAAAGAGGCAATTCCTTATGTATTAATCAAAATTTTGTAATATTCTTTTGTATTATTTTATATATTTTCAAAAATATTTTAAATGATTGAATACATTGACAATATAGGAAAATATATTTTCTTTGCATAAGGGAGCAGAATGATGGATTATGACCACTCTCTCAGGTCAGTATATTGTGATTTTTCATTATTGCCACTTTATTTATTATATTTGTGATGTAATGTGTTTTCAATTAGACTCAATTAAATAATTGCACGTTGGACATGAACTAGCCACTTGGTGAGTGTTTTAATTTGAACTGAAATTGTGAACTAGTGAAAAATAGCGGCATCTAGTGGTGAGATTGCGAATTGCAACCAGCGGCTCACCCCTCCCTTTCCTTAGATCCTCCTTAATCTGACAGACTGGTCTTTTAAATCCGGTATACAATATAAATAACAAATGTTAGATAATCTGTTAATGTATTATTTTTTGTACATTAAAACAAGATTCTAGCATTTCTTTGAAACTGAAAAAAATGTCTGTACACTAAAAAGAGATATTGGCAGACTGTACACATATAAAATGGAAAATTATATTATATATAATTATATTGTCAGTTTATTGCCACATTTATGTTGTCACATATATTGCTCAGTTGGACAGTATTTGTTCCTATGACTGTATGGATTCTTACCCCTCATTCCAGATGCTAATCAAGTGTCTTTTAATAAGGTCCAGTATTCCATCAATCCACAGCCAAAATGGTATACCCCTCTCATTAGGAGAGATCTACGTAAAAACAGATCCAAATGTATGTTTTTCATATACGGTATAATAAATATATGAGAAATATCTGAAACAAAGTTAATACCCAAATTAGATTATTTAAAAAATATATCATTTTTTATTTAAACAATAAATTAAATCAAATCTATAAAAGACTTAAATTTGAAAAAATAAATCTGAGAAGGGTCCAGATGTGTTGTCAAGCTTTCTATATTCATACAGTATCTGTTCTTTGTGGCATTAGGTTTCGCAACCACAATCTCACTAAGTTTTGTTTTCCCAGTAAACCATGTGATGACAACAGAGACGCAAACAAAAGCTTTTGTTCACACATTCAAGTAAGCGAAAGACATCTTCCTGTTACGGTTTCTATGAACAAACAAACCTTGCAAAATTTATTCCAATGGATGAGTCCCTCGGGATCACCCCCAGCTCCAGCACCTGAAATCAAATCATATCAAATATAACACTTGATCTGCGCATCGGACTATGAAAAATTATTCTCTCCCATTTCAACTCACCAAGAAGTTTGTCTGCAAGCATTCTGAGCTGCTCGGAATTCAGCACTCGCTTGGTGACGGAAGAAAACTGCCAGTTTATGACCTTTGAAAGCTGCCCCCATTTCACCGGAGGTGGATTCAGGAAGAAGGTCAAATTCTGAGAGCGAGACGAACAGCAAGAGTCACAATGGAAACATCAATGGAAGACAGACATGTTTTTCGGATATACCGAAGACTGGAAACAGTCATACGTGAGGTTCACTGGAAAGCATGTTGTACCACAGGATAGAGGCCCAGGCGCTCGGCAACTGCATCACATGTGAGATCACCACGATAGGCAGGGATGTGATCTGTTTAAACACAACGTTGCAGTTATATGTGATTGTTAGTATAGCTTAAATGTTATAGTTGCTCAAATGCTATATTTCACACAGGTTAGTATACCGATAAATCGATGCATAGCTCAGACTGAAGGAGCTGCGTTTCAAATGTGATTAAATGCAGCTCCTCAGAAATGATGAGAGGATTCTGAAACAAAACAAAAAAACATATTTTAACTAACAACTGGTCATCAGTTTAAGGGATATGACAATTTGATGTACATAGCTGGCTCACCTCATTTGTTCTGTTACATTTCATTTCTTTTAATTGCTGTGGAATAACAACAGATTAACATTTGCATGCATTTACAATGTACAGTAATATCTGCTTTATCTGATTCATGATGCATGATGTCATGTCATACCAAATGACGGAATTCCGCTGCCAAACACCCGCTGGATTCCTCTAAGTTTATGACTTTAGAAGCAGCCCCTAAAATGTTGAATTTCCGGAATCTAGCACAAGAGACATAACTTTCCATTTCTATGCTGTACTTTTTGACAAGTTAAAATGCACGTTTTTAACATGTTTTTCTGGTTATTTGTAAAGCACTTGGATCCACATCAGTTGTTTTATTGGTACTATATAAATAAAAAGACATTGTGTCCTGTAAGGTTTGGTGACATGCACAGTAAAACTAAATGTTGTTTTTCATCTATTAACCATATGGAGCACAATTTTAACCAGTTTAGTTTTTTGTCTGTAAATATTTATCAAAAAATAGTAAACAAACAGCACAATTATGCTTTACATTTAAATGTTTTCTTTTTTATTGAAAGCAACAAAGGATTTGTTAAAGTAAGGAAATGTGTTCTCTACAGCCTATGTAAATGTTGTGTAATGAGAAGAGCAATGAGGAACAGTTCGCCCAAAAGTGAAAATTCTGTCTTCATTTACTCCCATACCATGCAAGAAAAAAATTACAACAGTAGTCAAATGTGCCCCATATCTTCTTTTGTGTTCAACAGAACAAAGAAACTTACAGTATAAAGCAATTTTTTCATGCTATGGCAGTGCACGGTGGCCAAGAACTGTTTGGTTTCCTTGTGTTCATCAGAACAAAGACATTTCTACAGATTTGGAACAACTTGAGGGTGAGTAAATGATGACAGAATTTGTATTTTTGGGTGAACTGTCCCTTTAAAGCATCACGTACGGTACTAAACAATATGCTCAAAGATGTTACATACCCTCTCATCATGTCCATTTCTGTTAAATTCCTACAAAGGAAAAACATAAATTAATTTATAAATAGACAGACAGACAACCAGTTAACAAGGAAACATTTTCAAAATGTTCTCCCAATGTTATCTAAAAACCTTTTTTTAACAGCATTATAGAAACATAAATAACATTTTCATACCATTTCATTTCATACATTTCAACATTTTCATACCATTCCTATCACTGCTATGCGATGATACACAACTCCACCTGTCATTTCAGCCTAGCGATCCGACTGTTTCTGCACGCATTTCAGCATGCCTAACGACATCTCGCTCTGGATGAAGGACCATCACCTGCAGCTGAACCTTGCTAAAACAGAACTGCTTGTAATCCCGTCCCACCCTAAGATCCATCACAACTTCTCCATTCAACTGGGCTCATCAACCATCACATCTTCCAGAACGGCCAGAAACCTGGGAGTGGTGATCGATGATCAGCTAAACTTCACTGATCATGTTGCCAGCACCACTCGGTCCTGTAGATTCATCCTCTACAATATCAGGAAAATTAGACCTTTCTTATCCGAGCATGCTACGCAGGTCCTAGTCCAGGCT
Organism: Triplophysa rosa; assembly: GCF_024868665.1. Lineage (NCBI taxonomy): Eukaryota > Metazoa > Chordata > Actinopteri > Cypriniformes > Nemacheilidae > Triplophysa > Triplophysa rosa. The sequence continues at coordinate 5,539,978 of NC_079895.1, forward strand.
CTTGTTCTGTACAGACTGGACTATTGCAATGCGCTACTAGCTGGACTTCCAGCTTGCACAACCAAACCTCTACAGATGATCCAGAATGCAGCGGCAAGAGTGGACTTCAATGAACCGAAGAGAGCACACGTCACCCCTCTCTTCATTAAGTTACATTGGCTCCCTATAGTCGCTCACATCAAATTCAAGACTCTGCTACAAGACCACCACTGGTTTGGCACCCCCTTACCTTACGCTAATGCAGACTTATGTACCCGCCAGATCCTTACGCTCTGCAAACGAACAACGTCTTCAACAGATTCAAAGATCAGCAGATTCTGTGGCCACCTCATTTCTGACATCTACATCTTTTCTACTCTATCTATACAGTATATATATATATATAAATAAAAATCTTAAAAAACTTAGCTTTTTTTAGGCTTTGTGAGACATGTTTTATTGCACTTATGCTTTTTGTTGTCCTAATGTTGACCCAATTGCTTTGCACATTGCAAAGCAAGTTTTGCGTTGGATAAAAGCGTCTGCTAAATGAATAAATGTAACTGTAAATAAATGTCATACCTTAATACAAACGCTAGCAAAACATTCTTGAAATATTTTTGTTAACTGGTCAGATTAAAGAAAAAAAAAAACACTTACTTGTCAATAGAGACCTTTACTTTGAGTTGACAGTTCAGTTCTGGGAGTTTGACTAGTGATCTAAAAAATGATTAGAATCATATGAATAACTTAAAAGATGTTCTCTATAAACATATTCTCCCATACATTTACTCTCTATTCAAATGAGCGTCATTTTAAATGGATTTACCTGATCTTAACCGTGAACTGAACTCCTGTCTTTATCACCAGGGGTCTGTATGGATGTGTGGGCATGCACGGCTGTCTCTCCACTACAAGACAACTGAAAGACACAACCATCACAACCACTTCCAGTCTACATGACATATACCACAACTGACACTCAAATTCCCCTGTGAGCATTTAAAGCCACAGATCTTCCACTTCAGCCAAGATTGCCAACCATAACCATTTTAATAAATACATCTCACGTTCTGTACGAATTTTATGCTAAGGATAAAGTGCATTATGGTGTTTCTCTCACTTTAATATAAGGTTTTTAAAGAGTGAAAGGGCCTGTTCATCCAGCTGGCTCTTGCCCAGAGTGAGGGGGTCGTTGTCGTAGGTGAACTTCTGCACCAGTTCCTGAATTTTTTTCAGTTGTTGGCGAATCTGCTGCAGACATTCTGCCACTGTTGTGAACCTGTAACATAACCCATGCACTAGCTGATTCACATGTTCACATCTTTGCATACAGTGAGGAGTAGAAAGGAGGGTCAAGTAATTTGGCCTTCCCCCAAATCCTGCATCAACTTAAGCCTCTGCCTGCTAAGAATTATGGGTAATATGATGTAAAATCATCATTCCCAGGGGTTCTCACCAGCTCTGCAGTTGGTCCAAGCAAGCATTGGGTGGACCTCCAATGCAAGCCATCTGTTGCCTTTGCTTCCATTCAGGCAACTCTTCTGATATAAGTGTTTGCTCGATCTGCTCGGCTAGAATCAGTACGTTAGCTATGTCTTTTATCACCACCTGCATACACACAGAGATACATATACATGTTTTCTTACTTACTTTCTTATGTATGGACATTCCACAGAATTACATTGTTTTTATACATAGCTAGTTACACAGTAAATACTATAACCTAAACTTGACCCTTAAGTTTAAAGTGATAGTAATTTTGTCACCATTACTCGCCCTCTTGTCATTTCAAACCTTTATGACTTCCTTTCTTCTGCAGAACACAAAAAAAGATTTTTTGAAGAATGTTGTTAACTGGCTCCCATTCATTGGTTTTGTCCATACAATAGAAGCGAATGGGGGCCAGTGCTGTTCGGTTACCAACATTTTTCAAAATATCTTCTTTTGTGTTCTGCAAGAGAAAGAAAGTCATAAAGGTTTGAAATGACAAGAGGGCGAGTAAATGATGACAGAAATTTCATTTTGGGGTGAACTGTCACTTTAAGTAGGTCCACACACAATAAGGGTCATAATACCACATGGATTTTAACAGTCATGCGTGTGTTTACTCTTGACCTACCTCTCTGTTTTTGTTCAGCTCAATAAACATTTTTTTGATGGTCATTTCCTCCTGCTGTATCTCTTTTGTTATCTGCCCGTTCATCTCAACTTCCACTATAGAAAGAATCAAAACTCATTTCAGTTCCACTTGTCCACATTTTATTTCGACAAGTGCAGCCAAATGCACAAAACGCATCTGTTACCTCGACTCTGCAAGGTCTTCTTCTTAAAATCATACTCATCTTGTACATCTTCCAAAACCTGACCGTCCTGTTCTATTTTCTGGAGGAGGACATAAATGTTTCGGTTAACAACTGGCTAAAACGTGTCAGAAATGTCTGTTATTTGATTGTTAATGCGATAAAGGTTAAATCTGCAATCCTTTTATTTTTTTAAAGAAACAAAAAGAAGGTACTGAGCCAGTACAATAACCTGTAATTATATGTTTCAAACAGGGATGGCGAAATCTGAAAAATGGTTTGGATTGTTCAACGAACCTGCACGGTCTTCCTAAAATTGTTGACTTTATTATCCAACTCATTTTGTTGTTCCATCATAGCACTCCCCTGAGATGGATCAGAGTTACTCTGAACACAGTACATGACATTTGCTTAGATGAATGAACACAGTAACTTTGTTCTACAAAAATTTGAAATGCCAAATGAACCACTGGAATTAAAAAAAAGAAACGTACTTGTGAACTATCTGCAGTTTGCAGTATCTTCCGCTCTTCATTTAAAGTGTTGGCTATGATCATGGCCATGTGAACTGGATCTTCCTGAAAGTGCACCTGATAAGACATGATCATTGATATTAATATATACAGCAAAGCTAATGGTAATATTTTTTGAGAAATAATCACAGAACAACACCTGTAGGTTACGCTTGATTTTGCGTATATTATGCTGTAGCAGAAAATTGTTTCCCAGGCAGAAACGGCTGTAATGCTCATCTAGTTGGCTCAAGAGCTCATGAAAGCGTAGGGTTGCCAAAGACACGTTACTTGCAACGGATTCCCTACAACCAATAACAGATTTTAGGATTGACAGCAAACTAAACTTTACAAAAAGATTTAATAAAATGTAAAAAATTAAACAAATTAATTGAATAATAAATATATGTCACCATATACTAGTATGTGACCCTTAAAGTCTTGAAATCTAACTATGAGATGACAAGCATCAAAGTTTGATTTCAGTTAATAATTTGAATGTGATTTGAATCTTTGACATAACCTTGCACAGTCAATATTATAGATATCGCTGCTGTCCTTCTGAAACCTTGTCTCCATATTTTGTGGGGTTTTATTTTTTGCCGTAAATCAATATTATTATTTACCCTTTATATTTGTCACTGGATTTTGCCAATATCTAACCAATAAAAATATTTAAAAGTGTTTGTCAACTTTGACAACACAATGTTTAATCATTTAAAAGTACAGTGTTTTTTCCATTTTTTTGAGAAACTGTGAATTTGGACATCTGAGGTTTTGGAAGGACAGCGGCGAAATCAAGGTTACTGTACATTTTCACAAAATGTTATTTACATTGAATTACACAAAAGCTGGATTTTCACAAGCAGGGTCACAACAAATATTAATGTTAAACAAATCTCACCAGTCATGACTCTCGATCCATTGACTGAGATACTGACGGATCTCCATAGGGAAAGATTCATCGTAGAGCTGGTCCACTTGCTCTAAATACAGAGGGTCCAGCAGCTGCAGCTGGTTCCACAGTGTCATCTACAATCCATTATTGCACAAGAGGCTTTAATTACAACAACATCCTCTCTCTGTTGACATTTGTCACTAATACTCACTGTTTCACTTTAGAGTAAGTTACTTTTTTACAAGAGTAATTTACCAGTCAACATTCAGAAGTACATTGAAAATACAAAAAATATTAGTTCACATAATGAGATATATAACACGTATTTTAAAAGCACAAAGTAATAATTCAATTCTAAATTATATTTCATAATAATACAATTAAAATAGGTAATAAAAACTAATAGTTTCTTATTGTGATTCTATGTCGGCTCTTTAACATCATTACAGAAGAGTTTTTAGTGATGAAGTATTTTACATATTCTGCGAGTCTGCCAGAATAAACATCTAGCAATCTGCATTCCATTGCATTGTTTTTCCAAATCAGTTTATAAGAACAATTACCATGAAATATAGTCTAAATAATATTCATACAACCTTTAAGATTCTAAAAAAATATATTAATATAAATAAAAAAGTCTATCCAAACAATCCTATAGTCATTTCGTATATGGATCAATGTTTATAACAGAAAATTACCTTTCAACATCTAGAAGGCGGCTCAGTTATGAAACGTGGATTCACTTCTCCGCTTCAACTTCACATTTATATTCTCCATAATGACCCAAAATTGATAAAACATGAACAAGTCCAGCAGATTTCGCCCACTTTAAGATTTTAGACCAATAACAACGCTGCGTTTAAAATATTTATACAGCTTGGCGATGACAACCAATCAATTTCCGGGTATGTATGTTAAACCACGCCTTCTTTTGCGAATGGCTGTTGAGAGAAAGCACCTCCCCCCCTTGACTACTGCCACATAGAAGCGCAACTGATGAGAAAACAGAAACTTATTAAGCGAGCAGAAACATTAAGCATAACGTCACATAATCCAGTTGACTCCATTGTTCGTTCCCTTATAAGTACAATAAATTGTTTCATTAATGTTATTCGAGAGGTGATTATAAAGAACAACGTCATTCATGCATCGCTGACGTTCTTGTAAAAACTGTCATTCTTGTAAAGCAGCGACACAAGTATTTTTATTACTCGTACCCGGAACAAAAAATTGTAAAGTCCATTGCAGAACTATGATACAGTAATGTGATGTAACGGAGATATGATCGGACGCCACGAAATACCTGTCATGCGCTCTGCGGTGGAGGGGGAAAGTGAAACTGACGGAACAGCCTCCAAGTAACCACGCGTTTTCCGAGAAAGCGATAGTGTGGCAGACAGAAACGAAACTTGTATGAAGGCATTATAATGCCTTCATAAACTTGGAACTACGTCAGTGCCTGAGATATTTACTAATACGGTATGGGATGTGTTAAGGAGAGCTCTCAAGTTTTCCTTATCCTCTGTATCTACAGCACATAACACAGATCAGGAGGAACATTATGCACCGGAGAATTTTACAGACGTCAAATACATATTTTTTATACGTTCAATACAGCTAAATATTTTTGCAAGCACATACCGCATCTAGTTAAAAGAGGGGGTTTTAGGTATTTATAAGCATATTTATTAAAATAATAGATATTGGACTGTACTGAGCAAGAGGCGTGTCCCCTTGCAGGGATGTAATTAAAATCCTTTCCCACAATACTTGAAAACTCGTTGCTACTTGTTACCAGCACAAAAGAACTTGTATGTCAACAACCATTTTTATTCAGTCACCATTTGTAACCACAGGGTTACTGCTGCTATCATTCATAACATGAGTAATCCGTCTGTTTTTACCATCGGTGGAGTAGTTGAAGGACTACAGCTACAGTTAATAAACGTAACAAAAGCAATGTTGAGATTTTTATTTTAAAAATATACAATAGAGCATATCTGATATTGGTCATGTCAAATATGTACATACAGTAAGCTGTATTATAATGTGAAGGCAGAACTTTTGGGAGAACCGGACAAAATTATTTTACAGATGAGACTTTCAGCCATATGTACAGTAAATTGATTGTTACTAACTTGAATTATTAATCTGTGATACAGTTCTATATTAACACTATACAAAGACGTATTTTGACATATACAAACGAGAAAAAAAAACAAGTTATGGTGGCACAGTGCCAGAAAAGAAACAGGAATAAGGTGTTGGCCAGCTTTAAACCCATCTGAAATCCTGGATCCAAGCAAAATGTTGCTTTCTTTCTAGGGTGAACTCATCTGCAATGTAACAAGATAACCAAGTTATTAAGTCAATTATATTCGTTTATCAGAATAAAGACAATATTCAGAAAAAAGCATAAATAATATGTACAGTGAGGTTGAAAAGTCTGAAGTCCCAAGATCACCCGTTTGCCTATTTTAGATTTCGGGGTAAGAATTTTAATAAAACCCTCAATTGAAAATAGAATTTAATTCAAATTCAATAAACTTTTGAATGTCTTAGTATTGTGCCCCATTTAATTGTATGACATCATGATTTGAGAAAGCTTCAAAGATCATGCTGTGTGCTTCAATGAAAGCAATGAAATACAGGTTCACAGTATGGCCTCAGACATTAGGACACACACATAGATATATATCAAACTTTAAATTATGTTAAAAATGTTATTTACAGCGCTTTCAATCTCAAAAGGACTGAGGTGCTGGCTCAGAATGTCAAACATTCCAGGAGACATTGGGGGTTCAGGAGAGGAGCATGCGTGTTGGACTGATCCCCTGAGAAAAAGTACATTTATGACAAACAATCAGAATTAAATCATTCAACATGCAACATTAAAAAGAAACGAAATAAAACGTATGCTCACTTCACATGGGAAACAGGAACTAAGTGTGTTGGAATGTAAGGACAAACTGTAAACAACAAATAGAGGTCCCATTTAGAGATGGCTTATGCAATTATTTGAAGTCACTTAAATAAATGTTGTAATGTTGCAAATTGATAAAACATTTAAATCAGAAATGATCATTATAGCATTTAAGAGAACAAGATCAATCTATTCTGTTCATCTGAATAAACCAGATACAGCTCAGAGACAGCGTACCTTTGTTTTTTTGGCTAATATAATGTTTGCCAAAAGCTTCATCCTTGGGGATGTCAGGATAAAGGTACTTCAGAGGGTTCTCTGGAACGACACCATCTGCGATGACCTTATAGTCCCGTATGATGTCAGCAATAGCTAAAGCGCTGAGACGGTTTTTGGTGTACGGCTCTACGGAGATGAACTTTCGCTCTCCTGTAGGTACAAAACTTGCACTTAGGATTACTTAACAAAAGGACAAACGAGAGAAAAAACAAGCATGAAAACGTGAAAAGAACATTTTAACTGTTGAATAACTTTGCTAAGTTTCTCCTGGTGCTATTCGTATTCTACAACTGGACATTTAGGACATCAGGTTTTAAAAAAGATTATAACAATAATGCAGATAAACAAACCGTTTTCATCCTGTTCTACCCAGGTGAAGGTAATTCCTCCAAGGTGACTTTCACTAAAGCGCAGCAGAAAGGTACCAGGCTCCTTCTCCTTCAGCAAGGCGCGCTCCGTCTCTTTACTTACAAATCCCATAATGTAACTGAGAAACAAGAAACGGCAGAAAGCATTGAGAAGAGAACAGGAACAGTAAACAGCTGCTCAAATGCTTTTTGTAAAAACAATTTCAATCATTTGTTTATGAAGTGCAGGACTGTGAGACAATAGATTTATCATGGGATGCATACTGAAAACTCGAAATACATGAACATAAGGTCACCAACCCATCAATCCAAACAGGAAGTAAATGTTTCTTAATAAGGTCCAGAATAGAGTCCAGCCAGAGCCAAAAACTAAATGATTTGCCGGGGATGTTCTCCTGGAAGCCACAGAAAAAACAGCCCGTGTAAGATTAACATTGCTTTTTCATGTTGCATAATGTTGAAAGAAGCAGAATTATACCATTTACTCAACATTACCTTCCAGAACTTGGACCAAGAAACCTGACAGTCATTATAAGAAGCATGTTGACCTTCAGAAACAATTACAATACAGTTTAGATGGAGGTCATGCTGAATTAACAAAAAACAGGAGTTTTATCAGCATGTTGACGATACAACACAAAGGAAGAAGGAAACATACAGTGTGCGGTAGGAAGATGCTGATAACCTACCCAGAAGTTTATCCCCGAGCATGTTGAGTTGCTCCTTGTTGAGTCCTCGTCCAGCAAAACTTGAGAACTGCCAACTGAGAACCTCAGAGAGTTGACTCCAGCTCGCCCGTAACGGGTTACTGAAGAATCCAAGATTCTAAACGGGTCAGGATATAACTGTTAGGTCACTTTGACTAGGAAATTCATTTTTGGTTTTATGCACTAAAGTAAAAAGTTAAATTATTATGCACAGTAGTGGCCAAAAGTGATGTCTTCCTTAAATTTCAAAGCTGATCCTTAGTTTATTCTCCAAACACACCAATGCAACATGCATACAAAATTCTGAATAAAGAGCAAAGATGAGAATTGTAAAAAGCTGGACATAACTTTAGCTCATATTGTATATCGGCATGTGACAAATCGCATATGTATATTTTAAATTCAGATGTCTTGTGTGATTCTACAGTATACTTAAAGGGATATTTCACCCCAAAATTTAAATTGACATTTCAAACCAAAGTTTTTTTTTCTCCTGCGGAACACGAAAGAAAATATTTTGAAGAAAGTTGGTCACTGAACAACGGCGGTACCCATTCACTTGCATTGGTTTTGTGTCCATACGATAAAAATGAATAGGTACGGTAGCCAACGTTCTTCAAAATAACTACTTTTTGTTCTACAGAAGTATGTTATACAGGTTTGAAATGACAAGCGGGTGTGTAAACTATGACAGTTTTATTTTTGGGGAAACTAACTCTTTAAAGCACTATACAATATATCAAGGGTAGACATCCGTTCTTTTTGGCATCACACATGCGGTAGGTCTTACCTTTGGATCATCGGTTAGCAGGTTGTACCACATGACAGAGGCCCAGCCCCCTGGGAGCTGACTGACATTTGATATGACCACCAGTGGCAGGGAACAAGTCTACACAGAAACAAAATATATGTTTCACATTTCAAAATGATCGTACAGCTGTCCAAATGAATGTAAAAATGATTCTATTTTCCAAATGAAAAATTGTCCCCGTAAAATAAAGGGTATAAAGGGTGAGTATAAAATATTAAGAATGTCATTTTCACATGAACTGTCACTTTTTAAATTAAAAATGAAAACAACAGATAAAACCTTAAACATACCTCAAGATCAATATCCAGGCCCTGTAACATTAGCATGGCCTCAAAGTTGAGAGAATGTAACTCTTCTGTAACTGACAGGGGCCCCTAAAATATACAAACAGTAATTAGTCCACTTCAACTTTAACGTGTAAATCAAGGCTGTGCTGTGTGAGCCTGCCCTCTACTGGCAAGATGATGCATTTGACAAACAGTTCATACATGAATAAATAGTAACTATGGCACATGGCATTGTGTGAAACTTTAAAATTTTGCTGCTTTAATTATTTTATTTATATAATTATTTTAATACAATATATATATAATTGATATATATTATATTAATTATATAATGGTTATTCATACACATGGGCCACGAGATAATGTAGTCTTACCTCGTTTCCTTTTCCTCCGGTGGGACACTTTTTCTCTTTCAACTGCTGCAGAACACAAATAGTTTAGAAAGTATCCTGCTTCTTACATTAATGGTTCACCCAAGAATTGTGTCATTATTTATTTACCCTCGTGTCATTTCTGACCTGTATGCTGTTTTTAATATTACACACTCACTCACACATAGATGCATATTTAAAATATATATTTATTTATGTATATTAAAATATGCACATTTAATATTTATTTATTTACTTGTATTTACATTATTTTGACAATGACACTGTAATATCTTATGAAAATCTCTTTATGATTACTTTTAAAGAGGTCATATGACACGGCTAAAACGAATATTATCGATTGTCTTAGATGTAATGCGATGTGTACGCGATTTAAGGTTCAAAAACGCGGTATTTTCAACGAGGTGTACTATGATTGGCCAGTTAACCAGTGCGTAGTGATTGGTCGAATACTGCAAGCGTGTGACGGAAATGTAACGCCTCTTACCATATTTGGAACATCAGGTTCCAAAGCAATTGTGCTGACAGGTACGCTCACCTAACTTGCGTATACACTTGGACGGTCTTAGTCAACTCATACCACGAACTGACGTAGATTTGTGGGGGGGTGGTTACACGAGGCGTTTCAGGCAGGTCTGGGGGTGAGCATTCGCTTTTAGATAGAATGCATCTTTTGTTCCGACACTTATACATGTCTAATACATGCATGGGCAACTTATAACACACCAAAGGCACAGAAAAACATGTATTCGCGCCATATGACCCCTTTAAACTTCTCCTGTTTGTTTCATGGTACCAATAACAGCATCTGAGAACGACATCGGGATGAGCAAACGGTGGCTTTTTAACAATACTGCACTAGAATTCAGCATCCGTACCAAGTGTCTGAACTCGACAGAAAGGCAGCCAGTCGACTCCTCGACATCCATCACTTTGGTGTTGTTGGTGTGGATGAAGAACTGTCTATTCCTACAGGGAAGGATCAGTAACATATTTCAAGCCGGTCTCATCCATCATACCATAATGGCTATATAGAATGTGTAGTTTATTCAGACTACAGATGTTTTTCTGGTGTAAGCCTCTCCCCCGCACACCCCACACTCATATTGAGATGTGGCCTAAATAAACAACAGGAAGTTGCTTCTTCTGTTTGCGGTTGAGTGCACTTACACTTTGCCTGGTGGAAGGTCTCTGCACACACAAACAGAGAAGAGAGTGAGGTCACATCGGGCAAAACCCACAGGTAATAAACATTACTAAAGTGACATGTGCATGTTAAAACAGTAGATATCAGATATGAATTCTGTTAGTAGTTGGATTTCTCACACTAAAATATTGCATTCCGCTTTAAATAAAAATTCAGAAACACGTCGACATGTTGGTAATTATATTGTGATTATTTTTACATTATTCCCATCATGCCTCACAGGATGTAAATAAAGAACTAAACAGCATAACGGGAATAAATCCATCTGATGTATACATGAACTTACTTGTTAAATGTTGTCTTGACTTTGAGTTGATAATCCACCTCAGGTAATTTAACCAGTAATCTGGAGAGGATAAAAACAATGTAATTAGATCGTAAATATTTGTGTTTGACCGAAGGCGGTTGTTTTTAGTGGCTTGTGCATCAGACCTGTTTACATGAGTTGTTTTGGGGTGGACTGTGGTTCGTACCTGACCTTGGTGGTGAACTGCACCTGGGTCTTAATGATAAGAGGTTTCTGAGGGTGTGTAGGCATGCATGGCTGCTTCTCTACCACAAAAGAACTGCAAACATGAGGAAGAAAAAAAGCTAGATTTCACACGTTTGTTTGTACACCTGTATGCTTTGTTCCTCCAGTACTTGAGGACAAAGCCAAACAGAAGATAGCTGTTTTTACAGAGTAATGGATTTCAGTTTGACAGATACAGTAGCAAACCAATAATATGGTACTTTTTTCTTGTAGCTAACAAGCAACGGGTTCATTTCCAATTTAACACCTTGTGGTGGTGTTTGGGGTCTGTGGGACTCGTTTTGTAATGTTTACCAAAAAAAAATGTGTGATTTATTGTTTTTCGACCTCAAACATGTATATATTAACATAAACATGTTATTTTTCACTCATATCATGGATTTTTTAGATACTAACACAAAATTGCAACAAAAGTCCAGTGTATGTAATTTAGTGGCATCCAGTGTTGAGGTGCGAAATGCAACCAATGGCTCACTCCACCGCTCACCCCTCCTTTTCAAAGCTAACCTTTTCCTAACCCGTCGTCACGTTTTCGCTTCTTTGCCGAAGGAGACAACGTATTTACGAAACACGCTCTGTAGAGCAGTTTGTCCTATTAGGGCTACTGTAGAAACAACATGGAGAATTCCACGCAAGGGGACCCGCTGTGTATGTAGATAGAAATAGCTCATTCTAAGGTAATAAAAACATAAGGCTTCATCATGTAAGGTCTTTATACACCTCTGAAGACATAGTTATGTATATTATATTGCTTTTCTGTCAATAGGTCCTCCAACACACATTGGACCCTCTAAGTATTTAACTAGTCGCTGTTGAGCTGCAGTTGTGAATTCTGTTGAGATATTTCACCTTTTGATGAGATGATAGATTAAGTATTTGACTTGTTCCTCCATCTGGGGCCTTTGGAGTGGGATTGGATCGCCCTCGTAAGTGACCTTCAGAATCAGTTCACCCAGTTTGTCAAGTTGTCTTTTAATCTGGAACAGACTCTGGGCTGTGAGTGTAAACCTGTAAAAGTAAAATCACACAAAATTAAGCTTGATCCAAACATACCAAGCAAGCAGTGAAACAAACCAATCGGGAGGCTGAAACTTAAAAATGTCCTAGCAACAACACACAAAACCCTAGCAACAGCCAAAAACACCCGAACAGCTGCCTAGCAACCACCCAGAATACCGTATTCAAATGATTTCATCATAATATTATTTGTGTTAAAAAGTGATACCAGTTCTGGAGTTGGTCCAGTCCTACCAGAACCGGACCTCCGATGCAGGCAATCTGTTGCCTCCGTTTCCACTCCATCAGTTCTGGATTAAGCTGCGAGGAAATCAGGCTGTCGATTTCCTTTATAACATCTGCGATCTTTGACAGAATCTCCTGTAAAGACAAAGAGTACAAAGACAGTTAACAGTGACCCGTCAACATACATAATGAAGGACATGAACCCATGATATTTTTGTCCCCAGAAAACATAACAAAAAAATCCAGACCTTCAGCAAAACACAGGAAGTTAAAGGTACGGTAAAGACTCAAAAACTGCTCGACTGCATCCATGTGTAACCATCAGACGGGGTGTGGTAGGACTAGAAACACATACTTTTCTTTTGAAATCCAGACGGTTCAGTATCTCCTGAAGTGTAGTGACTTCCTGTTTCATGGCCAAAGAGTTCCTCTCAGTTGTATCTGAAAGATTTCTGAGTGACTTTATTTGCATACTAAAAACTACCTCTCATACGTTATATCTCACAGACTGTCATATCACAAATCTGTACACTCTTAAAAATAAAGGTTCTTCACGATGCCATAGAAGAACTTTTATATTGTCTAAATGGTTCCAGGACATCCGAAGAACCTTTCTGTTTCACAAAAGGGTTCTTAGTGGCAAAAAAAGGTTCTTCGGATTATAAAAAGGTAAGAAAGAGATGGTTCTTTAAAGAACCTTTGACTTTATGGTTCTTTTCTCTTCTATGGCATCGCTGTGAAGAACCTTTTAAGCACCTTATTTTTAAGAGTGTAGGGTGGAGGTCTAATTTTGAAACACGTGTAAAGAAGTTGTAGTCTAATGTTAAACCCACCTCGAAGTTGGAGCGTCTTGTAGCGAAAATCAAAATCGTCCTGCATGTCTTCAAGATACTTCACTGCCTGGTCTAGCATCTAAGAAAAGCATGCCAAAAATACATACTCTTTATTTAGATTTTCCCACATTTTTAGAAAAATGGTCATTTAAATCAAAACTGTAGAAAAGCGCAAATGGGAATTATGTTGTCAATCCAAAATAAATCAAAACCGTGTTATAGTTTAGCATCTTCTGAGTAGTCACCCTTTGAGTAGAATGGTTTTTTTTTTTGCCATTTTATAAACCAGCTTCTTAATATCTCATCTTCAGATTTTAGACTCCTATTGACTGCATTTTCTTTATTATTTGGTTTAAGTCATTCGTTACAAAAACATTAAAATTAAAATTCTATGCATTTAAAAATATATATATAAATAAATATGTTGACACAAGATCATTAAAAATAATTCAGTCAAGTGACACTAAACTTTTGAACGATAGCGTATGTAGGCTAAATCTCTGTGATGATGAATACAGTGGACATAAATTACCTGAACGCTGCTTTTTATCACTGCAACTTTGTTGTCAAGGACTTTCTGCTTTTCCATGACCGCTGAGCTTTGCATTGACTTCTCCAGAGGACCCTTTCATTAATAAAATGAAAAATGCTTCTAATGTACCATAGGATTAGAGAATATTAGAGCTGTCAAACGATTAATCGCGATTAATCGCATCCAGAACAAAAGTTTGTGTTTACATAATATTTATCTATGTACTGTGCATAATAATTTTGTATTTATAAATACAAACACATACACATGAATACATATTTAAGAAATATTTAAATATATTTATTTATATTTACCAATAATTGAAATTATAAATAAATGTTTATATATTTTTTTATTTTTCTTAAATATATGCATGTATGTGTATGTGTTAATAAATACAAAATTATTATGCACAGTACACAGATATATATTATGTAAACACAAACTTTTATTCTGGATGCGATTAATCGCGATTAATCGTTTGAAAGCCCTAAAGAATATATTGAAAAATGTGGGAGTCTATTTCATTTAAATCTTGATATAGAATGAAACTTATATTTAAAAAAAATAAATCAAAGAAACATTTGTGCATGAAATGAATAAGAAATAGATCAAATTTTAACACAATTCATTTATTTTGAGTGACATTGAACTCTTGTACAGAAAATCATTGCTTGGATAATATGGAGTGTAATGAAAAATAAAGTATTATATTAGAGAAATACTAAATTAAAGAATTGTCCCTTGTGGTTTAGACTTTTAGACCACACTGGTATAACACTATGTGGGCTCTTTTGGTTAACAACATAGTAGCACAGCATCGTTTGTGGTTTTTGCAGGTTGTTTGTCACTTCTGTCTTTGCGGTACCTGTTCCTGCATGCTGGCCGTGGATAAGATGCGTCTCTCTTCCCTCAGACAGGTACAGATGACAGCGGCCATGTGGAGAGGGGTTGACTTGTATTTCACCTGGAAATGGGATGCAAGAAGTGATGTATTAAGAAATTGTGTGGATGTCTGTTTAGCTACGAGTTTTCAGCAAAATGAGCAAAACTCATGAGTTTGGATGGGCTGTTGTTCTGCAATCACAGCAGTTCGGGTTGTGTGATGTTAAACAAATATATTCACCACGAAACAAAGCTGACTACAAAAAACATCAGTGAATTTTCCCTTGTATCATCAGATATGTAGAACTGCACAGACAAAAGATAAACACTAGACTGAAAATGCCCTCAATACATAACTGTCAACCAATGTTCTTGAGAAATTGCAACTCATCGCAATTACAGGAATCATGCTTCATAAGGAATGTGGCATGGCAAGGAATGACGCGATCCAAAACTGAAGCAACGTTTGGAGTGATTGAAGACACCTATAGATTTCATTTATGAAGTTAAGATTCCTCTGGGTGAAATTCCCTTTACTTTTTCTAAAGTCCATCTCAAATAACCCCAAGAATCCCTAAAATGCTCACTACAACACCATTCAAGCAATATGATAACAGGACAACCATTTTTGCCAGGGTTCCAGAAGTATATTTCTTTTAATTTCCTTTATAGACATTGCTCAAGAAAGAGCCTACAATACCAAAGTACATCACATTACACATAATCCATGGGATTCAAAACATAGTTAACCCAAAAATGATGATGAAAGGATTGCAGTGTTGATTGAGGTTATATCTAGAATCCATTACTGTATCATTTGCAATACCTTCAGCTCATGAATAAGGCGAAAAAACCTGGAAGGCCTGTTCTACCTCCCAATTGTTCAATGTTAAAGGAGATCACAATCATACATACAAGTTTTACTTGAACGTATGCGGAAAATCTCCCAGACACCCTGTGGGTGCTATGTTTTTTTTGTCTCAGACCTTGATGACAACATTTACAGACAAAGCTGACACAAGTGGAAAGTTGGTTCAAAACAAAACAAAAAATAATGTTGTAGCTGCCCTACATATAAAAACCTTTCGAACTGTTTTTTTTCTGTTTCCCCAAGCAGTGTTCATCTTTTTTTGGTTGGTGAGTTGGCAACACCAGCTCCAGACAGATGTGCAATTTGTTTTTCCCAAGAGAAAACCCTGACATTTACTTCTAGTCTGCGTATATAGGCCCACTGAGAAATCCCCACAGCCAACACTCATTCAAAACAAAACATTTTCTGAAGATTTTTTTTTCAAAGCCTTAACATCTGTTGACTAATATGTAAAAACATTTTGCTAAATGTGATGTTTTGTTAGTTCATCTAGGATCTTGTTTAGGAAACTTTATGAGCACATCTAACACAGCAGTTAGAACAGTATAGGACAGTGGTGTACATTTTGCTCATTGTGTGCAGACCTTCTTCTGGTAAATATTCAACCTTTCTAAATCTGGTAAACGTTGGGTGGGGTCGGGGGACATAACCTCAGTTCTAAATATTCTGTTTCCACTGAAGTACAAAGTTAGGAAAAACCCTGCTAACACATCCAGCAATAGTAATGATTATTTTCATTTTTTGGGACTCTTAATAGAGATCAATTACCGCAGTTAAATTTACATCATTTTTGCAGACACTTATGCATTACCTAAGAAACAAACCACAACCCTGGCATTGGCAGCACTATGATCTGACATTTAAGATAATTGACAGCAAAATCTGTGGCCATTTAAGCGATATTTCAGAGTGAAACATTTTTTCCCCATGTTTTACTCACCCTCAAGGCATCCTGACTGAATATGACTTTCTTCTTTAAGAAAATTGCAGTCGGAGTTATAATACCACGTATCATTTTTCTTCCAAGCGGTAGAATGGGGGGCAATTTTTTGAAGCTGCAAAAAGTGCATCCATTGATCAAAGAACTGCTCGACACGGCTCCGTGGTCTTAACACAGGTCTTCTGAAGCAAATCGATGCGTTTGTTTAAGAGAAATATCCATATTGAGAGCGCTATTAACGTTAATGTCTAGCTTACATTATCCCTTGGCTGCGCGTGAACCAGAGGCTTGTTTTTTCGGCAAATGAAGGTGACGGAAGCTCCCGCACAGAGGAGATGGCATCCTATTGGATCAAAACGTAAAATGCCGCGTTCGTCACCGGAACTTATGACACGCCTGCATCATTTGCCGGAAAAACAAGCCTCAGGTTCCCGTGCAGGTTCCTGGGTCCCCTTACATTGAATTCGCCATGTTGTTTCTACAGTAGTCCTAAACGGACAAACTGCTCTACTGAGTGCATTTCGTAAATAGGTTATATGTTATAAAGAAAAGAAAACGCGACGACATCTTATTTCTGTGTCAGCCTCCGTAGTGCTTCGAGTGGGGGGGTGGAGTAAGCCATTGGTTGCAATTTGCAACCTCACCGCTAGATGTCGCTAAATTTCATACACTGGACCTTTAAATAACTTCCCGGAAATTGTTATGTTGCATGTGTGTTTTGCATTATGTGACATAAAACGCCAGCATCCATTTGTGTATGTGTTAACTAAACAGACATAAGTCATAAACACCCAAACACCCAAAACACGTGCCATAACTGATGCTTTTCATTTGGTAGGACACAATTGAGAGTGCAGGCTGCCATGGCTTTAAATGTGTGTAAAGTTCAGGTTAAAGGGGCCTGTTTTAAGAACAGCATGGTGTGTGTCTTACCTGTATCTGATGAAATATTCTTTTCAGATTGTGTCTGTGAAGAAAGTTCTGTTCCTGAGAACATTGCCTCTCCAACTGAATAAGGAAATTGTTGAAGAGGACTGTAGCCATGGATTCATGATTTGAGGCTGTTTCCCTGAGAAGACAAAAATATGTACCGCATTTAGTATCATTAATATTATACAATTTAATAGAATATTTTATGGTCGATCTTTTGCCATGTAATCTACATTTCTACTATAATATACTAATGGTAATTAAAAACTGCAAAACAGCCACACACCAGTCTTGATTTTCAATCCAGGTGGCCATCACCTGTCTCAACTCCATCGGAAAGTTATCATCATAAAAATAATCCACCTGTTCGAGAAACTTGATATCCAGCTGTTGAATTTGTTTCCATTGACTCATAGTGATCCTAGTGAAAAAATTTGAGATTAGACTTTATTTACAATTGATTTAGGGCACATTTCTACATGTGGCTTCCTATTTTTTTGTCAAGTTTTTGCACACCGTTGTTTTTTAAGTTAATTTACTCAAAAATGTTGTGGCAAGTAAATTTGCTTAAAGGGATCATTTCACCCCAAAATAAAAATTCCGTCATCATTTCCTCACCCTCAGGTTGTTTCAACCCTATGTAAATTTCTTTGTTCTGTCAAACACAAAGAAAGTTATTTGTAAGAATGTAAACAATTTTCAGTTCTGTGATATCTTCCACTAGCATAGTAGGAAAATAATATATATTTTGTTGAACACAAAGTAAGAATTTAGGAATACAAACAGTTCTGGGGCACCTTTGACTACCAATTTAAATTTTCCTACTATGGCAGTCAATGATGTCACAGAATTGAAAATTGTTAACATTCTTCCAAATATCAAGTAATTTATACAAATGACACGAAGGTGAGCAAATGATGACAGAAATTTCATTTTTGGGTGAACTATCACTTTAAACTGTGCAAAAACTTAACACAAAAAAATGTAAGTAAATCCTTCTAGTTGTTTTTTCAGTGCATATATCATATCATATAATTTGAGAAACCATATCAAACCAATAAAAAAACAAACCAATCAGTCTATCATATGTCATGTGTCTTCATGATGCATTAATTATACTTTTATCATCCTCATTGTTGAACCTCAAAATGATAGGAAAATGAATCATGGTTTTATCACAGTAAAAGTACAGTAACCATATGTTTTGGCATATGTATTATAATATCATCACCGGTTTACTAAAAATATCACAGTTGGTAAAACCATGCTTAATTTTCATAGAAGTTACTCTACGGTGTTTCGATTTGTAATTCGCATTAAACTGACACGTGAAAGCTTTAAATATAGCACACTGCTTACCTGTTTGCTTTGTAGAAACGACAATGCAGGCACAATCTTGCCTGTAGAATAACCAGCAGCTTTAAACCGTGCTGTTACTAAAAAGTCTTGTCCATAGACCTCGATCCGGTAATAATTGAGAGTATATTTACACCAAATGTTCTTAGAAGTCTGGAAATGAGTTTCCGTTCATTGATCAACTGAAAGCATAAATGTCGACGTGCATCCAGTGACTCTTGGTGAAAAAATGAGCAGGTGGGTTCTTCAAGGAAATGTTGAGTACTTCACGAACACGGAAACATAATGGCAGAAAAACACACGGGGAAGTCCCGATACCACACCTTGGCTTTAATTCTTACAAACAACAACTTTCTTACATTCTGTAGCTTTGTAATGAAGTGATTTTGTCTTAAAAATAACTAAATGGCATTCCGCTTAATGGCTTCTTTTGCTGACTTCACGTACTGTCTACTGTTGATCGCTTGTTTGCGTGTTAGATCTCAAGAAACATGGTGTAAGAAAAGACCAAATCAGTTCTTAAAATAAAGTTCTAATATACAAACAAATGTAAATTGCAAACATTACAACAAACCAAAGGTGCCCGTGCACACATGCTAATTTAAGTAGATGTAGCTAGCAAGATATTATGAAGGAAGATCAGACCACAAGTTTCAAAGCTCAAAGGAGTGAGTGAACTTCACGCTTCTGTTTTAGAACCAAACTTTAATTTTTATAATTATAAAATTAAAGTCACATCAAATGTCAAAGTAAATGATGTGAACGTTTTCAAAATGGCTCACAAAATGTTCGACACGGTTTAAAATGTGTAAAGTCAATACTAAGCGGCAAATAAACAAAAAATATATTACCAATAATAAATAAATTTTATCTTTTGCTTGTTCCTTTATTATTTTAGTTTAACAATACTTTCCTATGAGACAGAAATAGAATTTCCACCAGGGGGCGCACCGTGCTCAGAAAACCGAATGCATTCATATCTCAGGAAGTGTTGTCTGGGATACTAAAAATGTCAAAGATTGTTAACAATCATAAGTCACTGCTTAATAAAAATTATATTGTTAGAGTGTATAAATTATTTATTCTTATAATTGTGTAGCTGTACCGCTGATGGAACTCCTGACCGCATGATGGCGCTGTGCTCAAAGTCTGTCGCTTCACTATAGGCGAAGAAGAACCCTACGGTCAGCGGCCACATGTGAAAATTTAGTGATAGAAACATGGTGGAGAAGATTGACATCCGCGTGGTGCGCTGCGGTGGCAGCAAAATAAATCTTAGAGCTCCGATCATCTCTTATGACTCAAGGTATCTGATAAATCATGTTTACGGTTATGTCTGTTTTATCTTTTTACTAACGTTACATAAACTTATGAACACTCGCAAACGTGAGGTGCGTAGGAGGGTATGTTGTTTCTAAAGAAGGGATGTATGATCTGTCTCAACATTAACTTTAGAATCTGGATTCGTGGCTTTAAAGATCGAGTGACAAGTTTAAGTGCAGATGTCAGGAATGTCTATTTAAACTGTTGTTGAATCTCTGATTAATAAACAAGAGAAATTTCGCAGACATTTTATGTGTTTATAATGGTTGTAATGGGAATTGTATTGGGTTTAATGGAGACTATCATGGTCTCTGGATCTATAGGTGGGATGTTGTCTGGAACATTATTAAATCTTACTGGAAAATACCTAAAACACAGATCTCTGTGATAGAAACCATTACAATTTATATAAAAATATTTTTCAAGCAGGGATGTTTTGATCATGGATTCATAGACAGACCTTGCATCCCCTTTTCATCTGTAAACTGTGAATTATTATTCTACGCAGATCAGCTTTAACTAAATCTTATCTGATGAAAAAATAGATATTACCATCCCTCCTGTTTTACTGCAGCATTTGATGCTTGCTAGCATCATCCCAAGCTGCTGCATACAGTCTAATAGCAGAGGAATAGCATATGCCACAGATTGTATTGTTTAAAGTTATCTTTTTGTTGCAGGTTCATATTGTGCACATCTGGAGATTTAGTAAAGGTCTACAGCACAAGCACAGAAGAGTGGATACATACTCTGCAAGGCCACACCAACCAAATTACAGGCATTGCACTGAATCCTGCCAATCACCTACAGGTGTGTTTCTCTGGGGTTCACTTTAAAGACAAATGTGGGTCTTTATTGTGGTTTACTTTTCACAGTAGAGTCAGCGGGAGAGATGTGAATATGATATGTATTAGTCAAGTTCCTTTGCTCAGTCAATATTTTAATACAGCTTTAGTATTTTATGCTATTAAAGTTGGAATCTAGGTCTTAGTATTTTTTTTTGTCTGGCATCAGTGCGGAGGGACTAACAAGTGTGCTTTTTTCGCAGTTTACTGGGAAAGGTCAGTCGAATTTTTGATAAGTAACATCACAAAAGGAGGAAGGGGGAAACACATCTTGACAGCTGGACATGTTATTGTCAGATACTGTTCCCCTTGCGTTAAATTCATACTGCTGACTATCACACAACAGAAAAGCATTTAAATATATGTCACACACATTAGAGCTTTCTTTCTTTTTTTTTGAAGCATGGTGGAACAGTATCTGATTGTAACGCTGTAAGCTGTCAGAATGTGTTACCCCTGCTGTGACAAATTTATGGATGGCTGGCTAAAAATTTTAGGGCTTACCTGTCAAAAAGAATTTGACACGTGTTTTCTTATTAAACTGGGGGAACAGTATCTGACTTTAACATTACCATTGCAGGCTATAGTTGTAGTTCATGCGCTGTAGGAGTAATTTTGCTCTCTGAACATGCATGAGTCTGTGCTGTCTGCAAACTTAAATCTTACATGTTGTCTTTTTGTTTATTCTTCTGCAGGTGTACTCTTGCTCAGCAGATGGCACTGTTAAATTATGGGACTTCATTGATGGTATTCTTATTAAGGTACAGTATGTGTTCTGAAACACAAGGCTACTGTTTTAATAACTACTAGGGCTGTGACGGTGGAAGTTTTTTTACCACCGTGGTGGTAATGGACAAATTAACTGCCGTGGTTGGGAAATATATACAGCATTATGTAAATAATATATAAATAAAATAAAAATAGTATTTATATTATATTTGCGAGTAGCAACCACATGACGAGTGGAAGAGAAATATATATACCTTATTTAAATACATTTTGAAATATGATAAATGAGGATGAAACATCCGTCCGTGTTTAATGCACACATCCGTCAGTGAAATGGTACACTACATCATATAAAACATTTAAATAGACATCAGTAAATAATGAAAACTTAATATCAGTAAGTGAAATATCACATAAAAAAGCATTTGTTGCAGAGACAGCTTTACTCAGTCGCGCATTAACCGTTACAGTCCTTAACAATTCCATTTAAACAAACTGTTTAAACCTACCTCAGCTTTCCTATTCAGTTTGCCATAAAAAAGTTACTTTTTCCTGTTGGTTGATGGAAAGCTAACACGTTGACATTGTCCAGATGAAGATGTGTACAGCCGCACTAAATACGTGTTCAGAAGATGTGCTCAAAGTGCAAATGAATAACGTTAGATGTTTCTCCAAGCCGCAGCAACTCGCGCGCACTCCGACATCAAGCAAGCGGGTCATAGCCAGTTTTGATTTTATGTTACTGTTTATTTCACAACAAGATCCATTGCAGAACGCGCAGAGTAGCCTGGGTTTTGCCGAGCAGGCCGCGCACGGATGCGCCAAGGGAAATGTATGATAATAATGTCTGTGTTAATGCAAAATCTTTTAACCCCTTAACTGTCATCCCCCTTTTTTGAGGGTGGGGCTTAAAAGTGATTTCAACTTTTAAATTAGTGTAACTCTGGAATGCTTTGGTCTAGAGACCTAATCGTGGTCTCGTTTTAAAGACATTCTATACTTCATTGTAAAAGTGTCTGGTGTTGAAAAGTGAAATAAAAATAAATAGTTATAGCAGTTTAATTATACATTCATAATAATAATAAAAAATCTATAAACATTGTTCTACAAAAATCTCTAAAAAAACTTTTCTCATCAAAAAAAGTCAAAAAATTGAAGACATACTTCTAAACAAGTTTTGTTTCAAATGTCAAGCTGATATCACTAAAAGTTTGGTTTCTGGGATACACCAACAACTGCCACTAGGTGCCATATATGCTCCAATGGTTTACGGCATACAAATTACAAATGAATAAATTTCATAATTATATATAAGAAGGACAATGATGTAGAAGTTTTTTAGATTTATTTTTAGATTTACAATAAAATAAGATTGAGTGTGTAATATTTATAATGGTACCAAATGGGCCCAGTGACATTTGAGAAAATTACTTTTACTAAGTGATTTCTATTGCAAAACAGCTTTCCAATGATATATAGTTTGTCAGGATTAAAATGGGAATTATATTGCATAACTTCAGTGTTCCACTGGAACGGAGACATTAAGCAGCATTTAATTATTTTTATGCTCACTCTACCCATAAATGAATAAATTACTACTCCTACATAATTTCTTTTTGTAAAACACTGGGCAAATATGGATTCTAGAGTCTTAGACCTTTCCAATGATATATAGTTTGTTATGATTGGATTAGATTTTAGTTGTGAAATATTAATGTAAACCTAGGTGTTCCAATATTGGTTAACAGTTAAAGGGTTTTAAATAAAACCATCCGCAACTGATGGCTATAAATATCAATCCTTATCGCAACTGTCATTATTATTACACTTATATTTGTCACAGTGTGTGACGTGCACTATACCGCCGGTGGGCAGTTCACCACCGCCATGGCACTTTACCATCGCGGTTGTCACGGCCACCGTCACAGCCCTAATAACTACTGCAAATGTTTGCATTCCTCTCATGTTGTTGTCTTTTTTATCTTTTTTTGGTCAGACATTTGTCTTTGGATACCCGTTGTTTTCGTTATTTGTGTCCCAGAAACACGAGGGAGTCATTTTCCTGCATTGTCCTGTGTCTACAAAATCAGAAGACGGTATGTTGTTTAGTTTTTTGTATGTGTCAGGGTTTGCTAATGAAGTCAACGCACATCATTATTCGGGTCTAATAATCAAAAATGGTTCACAATAAAGTTTACTTTCACCAGACTGATCAGATTTAAAATGGGGCATTAGCCAATCAGATTGAAGCTGATGGTTTTAGACAGCTCTTGCCTTTTCTTTGTGTTCCGTCTGTAGCTATAGTCCAAAAAGCTCGGACCCAATAAACTGGAAACATGCTCACACCAAATTGTCAACATCCTTGAACCTAAGTACCATTTACTAGCATATCAAGTCGTTTCATGGGGTAAAAGGGCATGGAACAGTTATAGACCACTGCAAGTATTAAAATTTTGGTTTGTGTTTTTTCATGTCCAGAGGCTTTCCAGTTGGTTGCCGTCCATCTGCCCAAGTCAGCAGAACAGGAAGTGGAGGTCAAAGAGCTGACAGCTGTTCTTGGTGATATCAGCCCAAATCCCAGCTGCACAGCTGTTGGCAGAGAGGTAAAAAACTTGTTGATAATTACTGTCTTAGATTTACACTTATTCATTTAGCAAACACTTTTATCTAAAGCGACTTGCAAATGAGAGAACATGTCAAATTCTCTTAATGAGTCAAAGTGTGTTCATTTGGTTACAGTTTTTGTAATTTCATGTAATAATCTCAATGGATCTTATAGTCACAGCTCAGGAAGTAAAACACAATCGCCACTGTTTAATAGCACGCCCGATATAAACAGGAATAGATAAAAGGTGTTGCCAAACTGTGTGCTTCCTGATACAGTGTGCTTGAACACGAAATACTGGCAATCTGGTGTTGCAAGTATACTTCATTGCAGATATGTCGTGACAGTGTTAAAGGGATAGTTCGTGCAAAAACAAACATTTTTAATTTAAACATTTAATCATTCTCATGTCATTCAAAAGTTGTATATGGCTATTTATGCTGGGGAACACAAAAGAAGATATTTTGAGAAATGTCTCCGTGGTTAGTCAATGGGGTCCAGTATTGTTTGTTTATCACCGTTCTTCAAAACATCTTTTGTGATGTGCTGAAAAAAGTTATACAGATTTGAAATGACATGAGGGTGAGTAAATAACGAATGAATTTTCTTTATTTTTGGTGAACTGTCCTTCAAGAGTCGCAAACGTCAAGACTTTTAACCCAATATAAAAAATGAATACTTCTCTAGGTGTTACGAAATGCAAAGCAATGAATGATACAACTGTTACCAGATTTAGTTTTAAATAGAATGCATGTTTCTCACAAACTTCTTTCTAGCCAAAAAGAGATGCATTTTGAACTTATTCCTATATTTTTCTTTAGGCATGTTTAAACATTAGTTTATGTTTGGCTGAGGTTTCTTTACGTCAGAAATGATCTGCTTGTTATGGTAAAAATCCACTTGCCAGCCTGTGTAGTCATTGCATTTGTCAGATGGTTGATGTGGTACAGTAAACATGGTTTAAACCCCTGTAGGTTAATTAGTCTGGCACAACACGGGTGCTATTTTTGTAGAGTGAGCTGTGCAGCCATGTTTCGGAATAACTAGTTGTTTTGGTGAAGTCATTACACACCATGACTTCTGATTTTTTTAATGTGGCACTCGTACACTTCTCGAACAGAGTGCACAAGGACACAATGGAGATGGCTCATTCCTCACTCTGACCTTAGAGTTACTTCACCTGAAATTTAAAGTGGTTATTTACTCATTCTTGTGTTATTCCAAACCCATTTAACATTCTTTGTGGAACACAAAGAGAAATTTTGATCATATTGATTCCCAGTTTTACAGTGAATGTCAATGGGGACTAGGGAGGCCACAATATTCAATATAATATTGAACCGTTCGGTACGACCTCCACGGTTCAATACGTGTAAGTGAACTGCGGTTTTCCGGTTTTGTGTTTACATTTTTCCTCTTTGGCTCTGTCTGTGGTTGTCTGTATGCTGAGATCGATAAACGCATCCCCACCAGTAATATCTTAAAAGCGAGTGGTGGTCGGGCGGTGAAGCGAGACTGCCTGCAACACGAGAAGCAATGTGCTGTTGTTGAGTATAATGCTGACGAACAGATGCGGGCTGGCTTTATTGTATGCCC
Source organism: Triplophysa rosa (assembly GCF_024868665.1). Lineage (NCBI taxonomy): Eukaryota > Metazoa > Chordata > Actinopteri > Cypriniformes > Nemacheilidae > Triplophysa > Triplophysa rosa. Next base: position 5,565,863 of record NC_079895.1, read on the forward strand.
TTTGTACTACAGTAAAGTGATAATGTCCAAATTTGGCACATCAAGAATGTATTTTTACACTGCATACGAAAGCAGCACGTTCACGTTGCTCTCAGCACATGCAGAAAGAGCGTCTCTTCTTTCTAGCACCACGCCAAAGTCCGTTTAACGAAAGTCATGCCACTCGGCGGCATTTCGGACACCTATTTACGTCATAGCAAGAGCGCCTCCAAGCAGCTATTTAGCATTGCATTTCTTCCAATTTATTGCAATGGCAGTGGAGCACCTTGTTAATATATTATCTTTGGCCTTTCCCATTGAGCACACGTTTACTTCCATTACAGCAATCGCAAATTTTGCATTACGTCATTTTAAATACTCTGATGTGCAAAACCTCTTCAAGAAGCTTATTTTACTGGCAAGTTGATGAACAGTAAACCAAAAACTGCTGTGAGCTGCCAGTGTAAATCTTTACATTTATTCAATACACCAGGAATTTGTACAAGTTGAGTTGAGAAGCATAAAACAATGAAAAAACACTTTAATGTGCCGAAGCCATCAAAACCGAAAACCGTGGCCGAAAAACCAAGGTTCGTATTGAACCGTGGGTGAGCTGTGTTGTTGCATCCCTAATGGGAACCGAGGCCGTCCATCGTTAACATTGTGCTTAACACACTTATTGCTTTTTTTGTGTGTATAAAACACTATAAGGATGAATAAATAGAGCTTTTTTTTTGTCTGAACAATCCCTTTAACAATTTATGTTTTCATTTGGTTGAATTGTCCCGTTAACAATTGATGTATTCTTAATATTCTTGTTTGTGTTTTCAGGGTGAATATATAGCATCTGCCAAACACCTCAAACTTCACGTTTATTTCTTCAGGAAGCAGAGGACATTCAGGTAATAAATACTGTATTTTAAATACTGTAAGTTTAGAACGTGTATGAACGTGTCGTGCCACACAGGTTATTTACTGGCCTTAGGGGACGTGTGACATGCATGTTGTTTGTCTTTTGCCTTTAATACAAATAATACCACCACTCGTTTGTAAAGCTACTAAGTTTGGAGAATAAAGTATATTTTAGCCAAACATAAAAACTGTGTTAAACTTTATTCACTGTCACATTGTTCAAAACCCTTGAGGCATTCTTTCATTGAACACAACGATGAATGCGTTGGGTTAATGCGTCGGACAAGGTTTCCTGTTTTTTAATTGGAAGGTCATTTTATTGGTAGCACAAATATTCTGGGTTTCAATTCCCAGGGAACATGCATACAAATTAAGAGACCATTCTAAATTTTTATTTAAATAGCCATTTTTAATTTTTAAGATTTGTTCGTTTACTTGACTTCTATTGTCTCTTTCTAGTTTTTCTCTAAACGCAACGGATAAGAAAGGGGCCAGAAATGCGTTTACGTGCATAGCCTGTCACCCAAAAGAAGACTGTATTGGCACCGGTCATGAAGATGGCAAAATCCGCTTATGGTGAGGGATGAGCTATGCATTTCTTCATATTCCTTCATATGCGTGGTCTGAATGAATAAAGCCGTACTGTTTTTCTGTTCTGCAGGAGAAACTTCAATAACAAGAAAGAATACACACATTCTACCATGCACTGGCATCACAATGCTGTCAACACTTTGTGTTTTACCTCGGAAGGTAATTTTATGAGATTGTCTTTTTGCTTTTCACCACTAGGGGTGTATGTTAGCTGTACTGACAGCATGCTGTTGTTACTGTCTCTGTAGGTACTAATCTGTTGAGTGGAGGCATTGAGTCAGTGCTTGTCCAGTGGCACTACGGGGGCGAGAAAAAAGAGTTCCTGCCCCGTCTCGGAGGATCTATTTTACACATATCTGCATCATCCAATGGCCAGTTGTTCTGCACATCTCATTCAGACAACAGTACGTCTCGGGGGGGAGAATCTATAAAAACCTCAAGAATCAAGAATATGTTTAAGTTATATATCACTCCACGATCAGAAAGATTATTTTTGCATAATGAAATTCATAGCTATCTTTCAAGAATCATAATAGATGTTTAAACGAACACCCTTCTCACTACTTAATTGACAAAAATATTTTTTGCAGTAAAAATTTATAAATTATCTATTTATTCGAATGCTAGCAACAACATATGTTATTAAAGTTAGTGTACTTTATATTTTCTGGTTTATTTGTGTATTTATGAATGCCTTAAATGTATCTCTAATCATTTTTTTAGGTAATCATATTTATACGTGTTATTTATTTTGCACTGAAATGTGCTGTGTTATTGTGATTTTACACTTAACATCAGGCTTTGTGCGTTAGATGGTACATATTGCTACATATTTCATATTTGTCTAATACCGGACTTCTTATTTTCTCCTCAGAAATCACAGTTATCGAGAGCAGTCTCAAAGTGTCTGGCGTCATTCAGGGATTAGTCAAAGGTTTGTACAGTCTTACTGTTTTAGATTCCATAACGGCTGCAATAAAGGTTAATTTCTTCCGATGTCCTTGATGCTTTCAGGAGAAGAAGTTTTGACCGATCTAATGATTGACCCGCGCAGTAAATCTCTGGTGCTGAACGGGAAACCGGGTCATCTGCAGTTTTACTCCCTTCTGCGTGACAAGCATCTCTACAATGTAAGTCTGCTGCTGTCGATACTGTGATGTTGCTCTTAGAAGCCAACATTTGTCAAAAGTGCATATAGGAACAAGGATATAGAGAAGTATCTACTGGAATGTATGTTTCTGTATTTTGACAGTACATGTTTGGTTAAAATTCAGCTGACTCAAGTTAGCAGTGGTCATGTGAGCTTGGGGCACATCATGGGAAACATTGTTCTTCATATTTTATCCACAGTTTGCATAACCGCCTGTCTGTCTGCATTTACAGCTGGATATTGTGCAGCAAGAATATATTTATGAAGCCGGTCTGGATCAGTTTGAGGTGGTCAAGGCGGCCTTCGATGTAAAAGGCTCCTGGCTCGCTACAGTGGAGCAAAGGGGGCAAAAGTCCTCCGATCTAGAGATTTTCCTCAAATTATGGGCTTTTGATGAGCAAACACAAAGGTATTCATCCTCACATTAGATTTGGATAAAGCTCTGTTCCTAGATCATTTCATTGTGTTGCTGTTGAAGAATTCCACAGTATCTGCAAGAAATCAATATTGTTAATGTTAGCAATGTGAATAAACAATTCACTGAACACAGACTTCCCTGCTGAAAAAAACAATAGAAACCCAACAGAAACCATTACAGAAATTTTGGGCATTCAGGGCTCTAGACTAACTTTTTGCACTGGTGCACCTAACTTTTTTTCTTAGGTGCACCAGCACAAAAGTTAGGTGCACCCAAATTTTCAACCGCATCGCATTTAACACCGCAGTTTTACAAGTTCACTTTTTTTTTTAATCGCTGTCCATATAGGCAATATTGACTTGTAAATGATTAACTAACAATCTGGTCAACATAAAGTTCTTTATTTGAAGCACAATTCTACAAGAAAGCAGGGCTCTAGACTAACACCTGAGAGAGGTGGCACTGGTGCTACCAAGTTATTCAGTTGGTGGCACCAGCCCTTAATTTGATAGCACCAGAGTCGTGGGGTGAGGTAAGAAAAAAGAATCACTAAAACTTCATAAAATGTGTTTAATACATTAATAAATCAATTAGACATTAATACAAATCATTGTTTATGATTGAATTATTTTTATTGTATATGTAAACTCTCTTTCAACACTTTACCATATTTAAAGCACATCTTTCTTAAAGCTACTTTCTTCCTTTATTTGTTGTTAACGACTCCTATAAGAGAACACAATTCCTTTAATATCAGTGAGTGTTTTTGGGCCCGTCCGTTGTTGTTTGATGAACATTATAAACGGAGATCTTTATTATGCTGCTGGCCCTTTAAGAGCTCGCGCAATATACTGGAACACGTGTTTTGTTTCCCAACTGTTTGGTCACGAAACAAACTGAATACCTTTACAAGGTTTCTTGTTAATATGGGAATTTTTAGGTTATTTTGTGTTAATATGTCCGTTTCAGAGTAAGAAGGCGTGAAAGAGAACTCCGTTTAGTATTTTGTGCTCTGACTCTCTGGGCGCGCGCATATCTCAAACAACCCGCGAGACCTGAAGGCTTTTAGTGATTATTCTTCATGAAAGCTGCATTGATACACGTTTGGCTTCTATCAATAGCGATTCACAAATAAATAGTATTTAGCGTGATGTGTAACGTTTTGTATGCTTTGCCGTATTGATAGAGAAATTACGTCGCATGTGCGACCAAATTGGTCGCACTCTAGAGCCCTGGCATTATTCCAATAGGATTTAATATCCCACCAGTAGAATCCATCACATACCAGTAGAACCATTACAGTTTCCATTAAAACCAATACAAATCCCTTTAAAACCATTATAACTTCTTAAATGGTTTCCCTGCTGAAAAAAACATAGAAACCATTAAGGAAGTTTTAATGGTTTTGTAATGGAAACCATTATTGTTTTTTGTAATGGCTTCTATGGTTTTTTTCAGCAGGGTTGTTTTTTTTCAGCAGGCCGGGTTAATCCTGCTGAAAAAATCAATAAAAACCATTAAAGAAGTTATAATGGTTTTATAGGGATTTGTATTGGTTTAAATGGAAACTGTAATGGTTCTACTGGTATGTGATGGATTCTATTGGTGGATTAAATCCTACTGGACTTATTCCCAAAACACAATACAAAAAGGCATTTTGTAATGGTTTTAATGGAAAAAGCTATTGGGTTGTAAGGGTATTCTAATGCAAACCATTAGAATTTCCGTGATGCTGACAAAAACCATAGAAACCCAACAGAAACCATTACAGAAATTCTAATGGTTTCCATTAAAATACCTTTATGAACCATTAGCTTTTTCCATTAAAACCATTACAAAATTCTTATTTGTAGTGTGTTTTGGGCATTATTCCAATAGGATTTAACATCCCACCAGTAGAATACATCACATACCAATAGACACCATTACAGTTTCCATTAAAATCAAAACAAATCCTTAAAAACCATTACAACTTCTTTAATGGATACCCTGCTGAAAAAAGCAACCCTGCTGAAAAAAACAATAGAACCCCAACAGAAACCATTACAGAAATTCTATTGGTTTCCATTAAAATACCATTATGAACCATTAGATTTTCCATTAAAACCATTACAAAATGCCTTTTTGTAGTGTGTTTTGGGCATTATTCCAGTAGGATTTAACATCCCACCAATAAAGTCCATCACATACCAGTAGAACCATTACAGTTTCCATTAAAACCAATACAAATCCCTATAAAGCCATTAAAACCATTACAACTTCCTTCCCTGCTGAAAAAAACAATAGAACCCCAACAGAAACCATTACAGAAATTCTAATGGTTTACAATAAAATACCATTATGAACCATTAGCTTTTTCCATTAAAACCAGTACAAAATGCCTTTTTGTAGTGTGTTTTGGGCATTATTCCAGTAGGATTTAACATCCCACCAGTAGAATCCATCACATACCAGTAGAACCATTACAGTTTCGATTAAAACAAATACAAATCCCTTTAAAACCATTAAAACCATTTTAACTTCTATAATGGTTTCTATTGTTTTTTCAGGAGGGTTGTTTTTCAGCAGGGATGATTTTATTTCTGAACTGTAATGCACTTTTTTCCACCCCTTTAGTTTTGTCCTGAACACCTCCATTGCTGCCGCCCACGAGGATCAGATTATGTCCATGTGCTTCAGCTCTTCTGAGGAGACCACCATGCTGGTGACCACAGCCAAAGACTGCCAGTTTAAAGCATGGGTGCAGGGGTCCGAAGCAGACACACAACGTGAGTCGCACACCGTAGACATTTGCATGAGTGTTAGTGTTGGAATGAGAAGTCTTGACGTGAATGTTACGAGTGTGAATGTAGACATACCTGTCTCACCACAATATTCCCATTGGTGTTGTAGAGTCCTTCTGGTCATGTGATTTCGTGGGTAGCTACCATAACCTAACGCCCACAAACTGCAGCTTCTCAGCTGATGGCTCTCTTCTGGCAGTGAGCTTTCAGGAAGTCATCACCGTATGGAGCCCAGAGACCTGGGAGCTGCTCTCTACCCTGTGCCAACCACCTGGAGAAATAAGGTGTGGACCTTTTTCCTAACCGCTGTGGGCATTGCAGATGTCTGTACTTTGACTAACCTCATGTGAAGGGATCGCAGGATTTTTGCTAAAAACGCAGTCTTTTCAGGTTTTTAGGCATTTTCAAAGCCTGTTTAAGACTCTACACACCGTTTCAAAGCAGTAGTTCACCGAAAAATGAAAATTCTGTCATTCACTCACCCTCTTGTCACTTCAAACCTGCATAAACACAAAAGAAGATATTTAAAGCAATGTTGGTAACCAAGCAATGTTGGTAACCGAACAATGGCGACACCAATTGACTTCTGTTGTGTAGACACAAAACCAATGCAAATAAATTGGTGCCACCATTGTTTGGCTACCAATATTCTTCAAAATATCATCTTTTATGTTCTGCAGAAGAAAGTCGAACAGGTTTGAAATGAAAAGAGGGTGAGTAAATAATGACAGAATATTTTGGTGAACTGTCCCTTTAGGAACTTTCAAGTATACAAAAATTGTGCATGATGGAATTTTTATTAAACTTTTTATAAATATATATATATATTTTTTATTATGTACAATTATCTAGTTTTTTTTTTTTAGATTATTTTTATTTGTTGCCCCAAATAAGTTATACTGTGGGACATTGATGTTATCAACTGGTAATGCCGCCTTTGTGTGCCTGTGGATCTTATTATGCAATAAGTTAAAAGCAAACAAAAACTAGACTGCTCACTAGAATGAATGTGTCAACTTTGTCAATGTCATGGCAGTCATTGTGTTATTTCTTCAAATTGTGCACAAGAATCAGCAATTACCAGCTCAGTTTTCCACAATTAAATTTTTTTGTGTAATTAGTAGGGCAGTAACAATATATCATATTTAAAGTCGGCATGAAATAAAAAATGATCATTCTAATATGATTTATCCGTGCACATCATAATTTTTTAACGTTAACCTGCTCCCCCTCTCTAAACGACCTCTCTTCACTTCTGGCACGAGGGCGGGGCTGAATTGACTGACAGACTGCAAACTTGCGTTCAAATCTTTCACCGTTTAACGATCCAATCAGTTGTCAGTGGATGAAAGCAAGTCCCGCCCTACTTTTTGTTTCTCATTTCAGAATTCTTTTCACTCTGGTGGTATACGTCACGGTACAGAAAAAATACAATCGCTACTTCAGTTTCATGCCGACTTAAAGTTATGTATCACAGAGCTTTTGTGATTCCCCCTTACTTAACCATACGACAACTGTTTAAACCTATTAAGTGTCCTATAAATGTAATCATTTATCATGTAAACTTTTTTCTAAATTCTAAGTTCTCTCTTAGGGTTTAGCTTTTTATAGACAGTGGAGAGAGAGACATGAAAAGGACCAGTTTTATTATTCGGTGACAGACTTAAGTTTTCATCATTAACATACATAAGGTTCAGTTAAACTTTAAATGTTGTCAGTTCAGTAGCAAAACAACAAAATTTATTGACATATTTCCAAAACATAAACAACTTTCAATCAAATTTACTTGAAGTTTTTACATTTTGTTCAAAATATTGTGATACTATCATAATCGTGAATTCAGTTTTGTGTGTTGTATCAAATGAATCGTGAGCTGAGTGTATCGTTGCACCCCTAGTTATTACTTTATATAGTTGTTTTATGTTATAGTTCAGTTGTGTTGTTTTTGTGCCTCTTTTAAAATATCTGCGTCCGTCACTCTTACTCCATGCTGCATTTGCAGTTTAACTAATGTAGTTGTACAAGCCTCATTCACAGTTTCTGGTTTCTCATGGTTGTCCAGATGAATGTTAACGCCGGGCCCTGCAGTTGAATAGTAGAAACTTGGTGATTTAAGCTTTTAGTTGTTAGCCAGAAAGACTCAGGGAGCTGGCCGTGAGCCAGTCACTGGAGGGTCAGTGAGGACATAGTTTTGCTCCATCATCGTGTCGGAAAAAAGGAAGTTCATTAGGTGCAACTGGCATACATCTCAAGAGCATGACATTCCCCGGCAGCAAGTGCTCTCAGTTCTGCCTTTCTTCACTTTATAAGAAAGTGGAAATCGATTAACTTAAAATTCACAAATTTGCGTTTAAGCATTTTGCTGTCATGTGTTTACAAACTGAATGTATATCAGACTGTATGTTACTTTGGATAAAAGTCTAATGTAATGATGGATAATTAGATTATTAAGGAATTTCAGTAAGAGACATTCTTTGCATTGACTGCCGCAATTTTGTTATATCGTGCTGAAAGAAAAAATGTCTTGTGAATCGATCTGGTAGTTTATTTACTTTTTACATAACTTTTTATTTTCTGTTCATTGTTGCCTCATCTTGGTTTTCGATGTACAGTACGGTAAACTGTGCTTATCGCATTGAGACTAATCTAGCGAAATATGTGTGAAATAAGTGACACAGGTCTGGCTGATCTTGGTGGTCTTTGAAAAAAAAAAAAGACTGAAGGCAACACCTTTGATCCAACAGGGACCTTTGTTTCGGCCGATTAAGCTGCTCCAAATACCTGCTTGGCACCACCACCAAGAACCTTCTCTGCTGTTGGAACCTCCTCACTTGTGCATGTATGTGCTCACTACTTTATTTGTTTTAATCTGTATTTGCAATTGCTTTTAAAGTGTTTTATTAGATACTTAAGTTAAACGAATCCCCTTATAGGTCACCTGTGATAAATTTGTATAAAAACATTTTTCTTTTTCATGCAAAATATAGTTTAGTATGCCCCCATAATGCTCCCGAAAGAGCAAATCATTTTGGATGAATTACTCCTTTAACGGTTAAGATTAGTTTTTATAAACCAAAAACATTTTATTCTTTGTGGTCAGTTGTGTTGAATGACAGATCTCTTTGGTTCACAGTGGAGTGGTGCACTTCTTTAGATGTTTGGACGTTGCTGCCTGACCCCCTCTCTGAAAACGTGGCTGCATTTTCGTACCAGCCTACACATACGGACCGTAAGTATTTGCAGGAAGGTCGTTGCCAGTTTGACCTATTTTGCATCTCCTCAGCATTTGCCTCAAAATGTAAATATTCAGTGTTACACTACACCTGAACACTCAGCAAATGTCTATTTAATTTATAGTTTGATCTTATTTTCTAACACGAATGTCATTCATACTCACAAGCTGCTTTTAATTTATTCTCTGGTATATGTGCAGTGTTTGTTTTCAGACCCAGTGAGCCCCGGCCTTTATTTGCTCACAAGTCAGTGTGCTCGGGGAAGGTGCATCGCGCCGTCTTTGTTCCCCGGGAAGAGCTGTTGGCCAGATGTGATGAAGGTTCCCAGTGGCTCAACAGATCTCAACTGTACTTTCTCAGCCAAGACATGGTACATCAGAGATGCCGCTAATCTTCAGACGCTTTTGTTCATTTGCATTATATGTGAAATAAGTTGGGTTCTGTTCTCAGGATTTATTGACCTTCAGCACGGCAACAGAAGACGACAGGATGTTGGCTGCGAGTAAACGGGTACGAATGTCCCCCTGCTGTTCTTTATGTTGTGGTGGTATTTTGAGTCCTCTCGCTGGACCTTCTAACACGTGTCTTTCTGGTACAGCTGGTGGTTGATGATAGTGTTGCTGTGACTCCATTTTACCTGCTGTTGGGCAAACATAGACAACAGCAGGAGAAACCCAATACATCAAATCCTGTGACCGACAAACCTCAGCTGCCACAGGGGTCAGTCGCCATCAAAGAGGTAAGACCAAAGAACCATAAAGATAAAACCCATCATGGATATAATTTGTCATCTTTAGCCATTTGATTATATTTTCATTGATACCAGGGGAATAGGCCTACTGGTTAATGTCAATAACCGTGGTATTTTAAAACCACGGTTATCATGGTATACTAATATGCCACGGAATAATATTGTGAGTAATTCTGCACAGCACAAAACTCTCTCTGTCTCCCTTAACTTGTATGATACATGTGATTCATTGGCTGAAAAGAGAAGAAAAACAAATAAAGTTTAAGATGATTTTGACAGATAGCATTATTAATCTCTTTAAAAGAAAAATCACAGATATCGCAATTATTGTTATCGTAATTTTTTTTTGGGGGGGGGCATTTTTGTTTAGTGAAAATGTGATATTGTGACAGTTTTTATCTGAAATGGGTTAGGGTTGGAAACTGTATTTTTTATACATAACTTAAATATAATATATAACAAAGTCCTGTCAACATTTAAAACTGTTGATGCTAATAAATTGTTGCATTAGTCTTTTAAATTTGTGTAATTAAAATGCAGTGTTATATGATTTAATAGGAATTCAACTACCGACTTTAATGTTGCTTGTGAAAACCAAAGTTTGAATTGGAGACCGTAAAAGCATCTGTTATAGCGTTATAATGCTCTCATAGTCGAAAGACCATGTTGTGATCATTTTATTATTGAACATTTAACACATTTTGAAAGTTTAATGTTTTGTAAATGTTTAATGTACCATTATATATACCTATTACATTTCCTTTGCTTGAATGTTTCTTTTGTTTAAGTTGTTACACACGGCAGCTCACGTTTTGCCGGCCGCTTCGGTCCTGTGCTCACTGTTTGTCAGCTCCCTCCTGATCTCCAATACTGGAGTCCGGTAAGACAGCACTCGGTTCATTGTGTAGATGCATTGCCATCATGGATATTTTGAAATCTATATACTATATACTATATACTATATAAAAAAGCCACCTAGTCTGTTTTCCTTCCCTGTTTTTGAGTTTTGAGATGATTTGTAATGGAAGTACATAAAAATTTTTTTGATGCTTCATCCTTAGAGAGGAAATGGATTCTTCAGAGCAGGAAATGGACAGTGAGAAAGAGGAAGAAGACTCGGAGGAGGAAATAGAGGCATGTGACAGTCAGCAGGAGCTCAGAGCTCAAGGTTCTGTGGACGAGGTGACCCCGAAGCTTTCCAAAGCACAAGAGAAAGAACTGAGAAAAATCAGAAAAACTGACTTTAGTTGGATGACTGGCCTCATTGACTCCAAATCATGATGTTGCAATTTCACAATACAAATAAATGTTTCAGCTCTCGTTAGATACGGAAAGATGTGTGGTGGGTTAACAATTGATGATTCAGACCGCATCCCTTCAGTGGTTTATTCTGAGGAGGTTCTAGGGAATTTAGGAACGGGAATGCTATTTTGTAACTCTGCAGTTTAGTGTAATGTTCAACCTGCCTGCACCAACAATAATGTGTAAAGAACTTTTAAAACAATGTATAATGAAGTTTTGACATTTTATTTCAGAATATTTGTAACTTTTTTTGATAAACATTTTAACCTGTTCCTTCAAACATTTATTCTCTACTATTTTATAACATTATTTAAAAGAAACTGGAAAATTACTCGTAAGAAGTGTGTGCAAACTAATCTTTCTGTCGGTGGGACCAAATGCTTTAAATTCTTACTTTTAGACAGTGCTTTGAAGTTCTCAGGGCAGGTTATTCCTGTCATTTTAAGACCGAATCAAGGTCATTATTTGCCCTGGTGGAATTACAGATTTTGAAGAAAAATCAGCAAAGGGATTTCAACAAAATGATTAGTTGAGACCATTACCATATTAGCTAAGATATTGTTAATACACTTATTAATTCATTTTAGATAGTTTAGTTTATAAAAAAAGATATTCTGTGATTTTTAAGCTGATTTCAGAGTATGTTTCAGTACATTTGTTTACTATTGAAGAACAAATGAGAGAACATCTTATCTGGATTAGTTTATCGAGATTTCTAGCTAAAGCAAAGTAGACATTGAACTTCAGCTGAGCTTTGCACCCACTTTTGCTGTTCGTTTCAGCTGTTTAGTCGAAAGCAATGAAAGCACAGGTTATTGTCCATCGCTGGTCCTAAAAACAACACGAAGTCGTCTGTTTTAGTTGCATGCAAACCTTACAACTGAACCCAGAAGTGAATCATTGTCGTTCTCACAAGGGCCAAGATGAATTATAGTCTTGTGTGTTAACAAAGACTGTTTGAAAAGCCTTCAAAGTAAATGACCAGCAAACATCTCTCAGGAATTTGACCCTGTACATTGCTGGAACCTTTCCAGAAATCACTTTCAGCTGGATCATACTAAAGTGGTCACTTGCAATCACTGAAACATTGCATTTGATGTAAATGTTTTATTTCTGTTCAAACAACGAGTTTCACTACAAGACTTGAGCTTTCTGTTCCCCCTGAAGGAGTGTGAACGAGCATTACACAAAGGGAGCAAAATCAATGTGCTCCCTTATAAAAGACGTTTCCTTTAGTTTCGGTTACATTCAACTGGTATTGGTATTAAAATTTAACCAGTGTTTCTTTTTGTCATTTCTTTACGGGAAAATCTTGTTTGTCATTACGTAGGAGGACAAAACTCAAAACACAAGAATATAAAAAAATGTACAGCTGTAAATAAGGCTTCACATTCACAAAGATAGACGATGTATCAAGCACTGAAAAAATGCACACAATACATTTTCATCTGTAAATTAAGTGATTTTAAAAAAGTGTTTTAAGGGCAACGTGGCTCATGAAATCTATTCGTTGAATCTTAAGCATCAATGCTGAGGATCAACTTGGCACCTGCGTAACCAGCTGCCAACAAATCATCCACTTTGACTGAGTCGCAACCTTCAACTGAATTTTAGGTGGAGACGTGTTGATGTCCAATGTCAATATTATACAACCTCTACAATATTTCTCATGTATGTCAGACCAGGTGTGGTATTCAAATGGATTTTAGTGGCACGAGTGTAAAGTTTGTGGCTTTGAGGTTGGCTGGAGCGTGCAGTACCAAGTGTCACCAAAAACCCAAGCTTGTTTTTGGAATGTTTGAATGATTAGCATATTGATTTGAATGAAGGAAAATCTGAGGTGTGGCCTATCTGAGGGCAGTAGAAATCACTAGGACAAGGGCGGTAGAGTTTTAAGTGTGAGCACCTGGTGCTCAAAATCCCATTTTTGTTGTTTTGAGGCAGATACAGTGAGAATCTCGATCAACAAATGCCAAGATCTGATGCAGAACTACAAGTAAAAAAATATCTGCGTTCCCGCCAACCATTGAGTGTGGAGGAACTCGCTGAATATTGTGCAAACGTTATAATACCTGAAGTTTGTTGTTGCGCTTATCGTTAATAATGGAAGAAGTATAATCATGTAAAGTGCTAGTGTAACAATCTTTAAAGATTAGAACAATGTGCTAAAATCACTTTCAAATCAAACAGGATGCAAGAACGAAATATAGTACTAGAAAATTTGACTTTGCGGTGGCGGCTCGAGAAAATCAGCATCCACGAATTTTCACCCCAGCAATATTTGGAATGTATACCACGAACACAGCTGTAATTCCCTCACTTCCAAAATCACTTACAAACTGTATGTCTGCATAGCTTTTGTTTAGATATAGCACCACCAAAGATAAGATACGGAATACTGGCTACAAATCTTTTAATATATAAGCATATCTGAATAACTAGTATTCTCCGAATAACTATTAAAGAGACTCATAGTTTGCAAAAAGGAGTAAATTACAAAACTACTCATGCATTACAAAACCTGCATGCCCAGTCTGAAGGTTAACTATGATAATAATAAAAAACAATAAAATACGTCAAAGTAGAATAAATATGCTTGGTTTTGCTTTGGAGCTTTTACAAACGTCATTAAAGCAAGAACCATATTTTCCGGCATGGCTTCCTTTTTATACCTCTTCGACAGCTTCAGCTCTCTTGTGGTTTCTAACTAAGAACTTCTGTATCTTTGTTAATTCAGCTTACGGCTACTGCAAGCCACAAAAGCGTGCGTGTTAGTAAAGCACTTGGAATTGAATTCCTGGTGGGGTGCAGTAAAAACCCAGCACACAATACTCTTGAGTCTCTTTAAAGAGTTAGACGGAGTTTGGAAGTGAGGGAATATTGGGGTCTGGCTTTTGCTCGGGTGAACAGAAAAGGAAAAGCCGACTCCGAAGGCTTTTATAGGCGAACCTGAAATACATCATATGTCCCATGGCAACGAAGGAAACAGAGATGATCACGAGAAGACCGAAGGCCTCTTGATTCGGTGCGAGGATGACCATGATGAAGTGCAGAAGATCGAGAAGATAGTTCATAGAGTTCTGAACGCCGTTGATGATTCCTCTCTCCGACTCGATCACATTCTCCTGGATCAGTTGAGTCACGGTCAAGTCAAAAGACCAGAGACCTGAAAACAGTTCATGAAAATGAATCAAAAGTCACGTAAAAATTAGCAGCAGCACACGATTGTCACGCTTGGGTGTCAAAGGTTGGCTTTACAGCTGATAAAGAGATTCCGATATTACCACCTTCCCCTCACGATAATGAACAAAACTGAGAAAATAAAATGATCAGTGTTGTTTCCTGGTTGCTCGGTTACTTACCGACTCTAGCAGCAATAACACCAGCGAAGAGAAGACTGACGGACAAATAGGACTCGATTTGGGGGGCTTCCGCAGACATGGTGGAGTTGATCTGGATGGTGGAATCTATGATATCGCTCTCAAGCCGAGAAGCACCTTCTCCGAACAGATGTTTAACAACGTCTTCGAAGGGTGAGACGCTGAGATCAAAGGGGCTGCCGGGAGCGAAGACGGATGCCACACAGAGCAGGAGGCAAGACAGCTGGGCAACTCCAGAGATGAAACCCGTTCTGATCAGGCCGCATTTCTTTCTGATCCAAGTGAAGGCAACCGTTCCACAGATCCCGGATATAGCGGAAGCTCCCATGAGCAGACTGAGCACGGATCCATTTAAGCCCTGAGTGTACGCGTAACCCGTGGTGATGCAGTCGAAACCCAGCACAGTCATGTAGAGGAAAGCCAGAGACATGCCAGCGAAGAAAATGGACTGATTGTAGTATGCAACCCAGCCCTCTTTGAAGGTACGGAGCGGCTCTGTCATTTGGTAGCAGCAACTGGCCTTCTTCTCAATGATTTTCTTTTCTTTGGCGGTTTTGTTCATGAGCTGCGAGCCTTCAGCTGGACCTTCAGTGTTTCCAATCTCTGCAACATTGAAATGGGAAACAAATAGCATTGCATCAGGCTGTAAAAGAATATGAATTTCATTCTGCAATGGCTTTATCATTTCAGTTTTGTTTTGAATAGCAATATGAGAGCTGTGTTTGATGTTCACCTTTTTGTACGTTGAGATGCTTCAACTCTTGGTTGTCACTGTCCTTCTGTCCCGCCTTGATGGCCAAAGCGGGAGTCTTCTGATAAACCTTCCAAAGCAGAAAGTACTCCAAGCACATGGAGAACAGATTCCAGCCCGAGATAAAACCACAGCCCATGAAATGAGAACCGAATGCCATTATCTGGCCCACCAGCATCGGAGCCAGAATGTTGGTCAACTGGTCGATTATTCTGACAGTGGCATTCATATCTATCAAAACACAGAAATCAAAGTATCTTTAGTAAAATGTAAAAAAAAAAACACAAATGAGACAAGCTCGTGGTCTAGTTTTTATGGATTTAATTTAGGTTACTAAGTTCATTGAGTGCGTTAAATTGAGGAGTGACAGCTGATGCAAGCACTCTATAAAGATAAAACGCTTGATGGTGACAGCTGAGCAGTTGTAATGTATTTTATGAGCTTTTAAGACTAGATGACAGGAGAGTTATGTACAAAAAAATGTACATAATGATGATGCTCAAAGCTCAAAGGTGGAAGGTATGAAGATTTAAAATGATGGAAATTCCGACCTGCCAATTTGCTCCGATCATCTCCGGCCACCACCACCACCCAGTCCCTCTGGATGGTGATGGACATAGCCGTGCTGGCCAGGTTAGCAATGTTAGCGATGGTAATGACCATAATGTAGCATGTTGTCTGCAATGCAACAAATATGGAATTAGGAAATGTTATTGTATCAAAAAATAGATGTTTTGTTCTTAGATGACTGACACAAAAAGCACAGTCCAGAACATCAACAGTTCACTGCCATGTGTGTTTCTCGACCTCCGTGACTTAAAACAAAGAGCAGGTTTTGTTTGCTATTGTGTCCTTAAAATGACAACTTTCTACCCTTTTAACAGAAGACTCAAAGGCTAATATTGACCAAGCAACATGCTTTCTGTTTATGAGACAACCACTGGATTTTTCTGACAACACATCACCGTTTGTTAGGAAGGTGTTGTGTTTCACCACCGTTGAGAAAATGAACTTAAGCTGAGGTCATGAAGAAAATTGGGGGGAGGGAGGCTCTCTCTGACCGAGTCGGCATTACCTATCATGCATTTTTGTAATTGTAAAGATGCTTAAAATAACCCAAAGTAACAGTAAAGATTTTAGACCCTACCAACTATGAGAACATTTAAAAGTAAATATCGCAAAAAGACTTATCTAAACAAAAAAGTTGGTTGTGGACATTGCATTTCACGATAAACTGCAAATATGAGCGCATGAATAAGGTTCATTCTGTGTGTTTCTAAAGAAACCATTACTAATAACTATAAAAACAACCATACACTTTGACTGTTGACTGTTTGACCTGTTTTGGTTCTAAACCATTACAGCACCAATTTGGCCAAACAAAGAGACTAGTTAGACCAGCCAAAACCACCTAAGAAAAACTAACAACAAAATAACTCGGGCTGTTTTACAAAGGGTTAAGATACTCACCAGCAACCATCCACTGTACATGGTAGAAAGCTGTTCTTTAAACTGGAAAACAACCATCAGCAGTACACCACAGAGAATCACAGCACTGTTCTGCACAACCAAAGACGTCTGTGCCACTGAAACAAAAAAAACAACCCCCATAAACCTTAAAAGAAAATAAGGAAATGTAGCAAAGTAGACTTCACTAATGTATGATGTTGCATAATAAACATCTTGAAGTGGTTGTCGGTGGTTTTGCATGAAGGGCATAAATGCCTTGTTTACCTTTCAGTCTGGCATTTTTGTCAACCCAGTCACCAATAATAGCACCCAGCAAGAGGACAGACCCCGCGACCACCAGTCCATACACGGCCGTGAGGAGTAAACTATTGCCATAGAGCTCCACCAAAAACACAGCCACAGCAAAATTCCACATGCGGTCCCCCTGTAATGAAACGACAGTAATAATCACATGTGATATACATTTATTTATATTTTAATTCATGCCAAAGGTTTAGTTGACAGCTAGATCCATGCAATATTTTGCAGCTTAATAATAATATTTACATCAGTATTTTTGAATAAACATTTAAAATAAACGAAATGTGCATAAACTACTAAATAAATAATGCATAATTTATAATTAACGATAATACACGTAAAAAAAAATGTTATTAATAATAAAATAATACTATACATAATATAAAGCAATTACAAATAAAGCAACAAATATACGTGATTTATAGTTTATTTTGTTGTTTTAGTGACTTATGTTTTGACGTTTTAACAGTGCAATAGCTGTCAAACCCAGATTCTAATGCAAACACACTCTTACCCAGGTTGACAGCGCATGTCCAAGGTAAATGAGGAATTTCGCAGACGTGAAGAACTGACAAAATCTTTCTGAAGAAACACAATTCAAAAGATTTTATTATTTTTGTTTTGGACAAGCAAGAAGGCGCCGTTTTACGTTTCTGTAACAATGTGCAACGTACAGTAGCCTATCGCCCAACTAATCCATAAATGAAACTTACCACAGCAAGGTTTCTTAGATGCAGCGTTGTCCATTGTGCCTTTATATATTTTGCCTCGTTTTGTTCGGTTTTATTGATCAGGATTGAAATTCCTTTGTAGGGTTAAGGATAAACGCAAAACAAATCTCTTTCCTCGCAAAAACACGAATGACTCCTTTCTCTCCTCTCCGAACTTAGCTATCACTGTAGCTGAAGTTGGAGAGAAATAAACGCAGATAAACACCTAAATGTGTAAGATCAAATAATCGCCGAAAGCGCTGTATGCGCGCGCACGGCTACAGCAGCGCACCGTGTTTACCAGAGACAAGCAGGACGGGCTGAAATATATGGACTGAAATACAGGCTCCTCCCTCTTTCAACAAAGAGATAGCCAGTGTTTCCGTGACACCGCAACATATGTAATAACACAAGCTCATCTGACGAGGCCAAATTCTTGAATCTGTTTCATGAATGCATTTGATACATTTGATCTTCTGTTTGTTGTTGAAGCATCGTCTCAAGCTTCATTGCTCACAAAGTCTGCTGAATAAAACACTAGAAATTCTAATGGTTTCTATTACAATAATTAAAAAAATATAATTTATACGATTTACAATAATGTCACGTACCCATTAAATGTTTTGCTTAAGACAGAGCGAATATGTGAATGGCATACTTCTGGATGATACAGATAAGCACATTATCTTGCCCTTCAGACAGAACTGTTTCCCAACTCTACAGCTGCATGGATCTGTCTTCACCTGGAGATGACTGAACCGTGCACACCTTATCGGTCTCAGAAATGTTATTTTCACAATGATAGGGTTGAAGATGATAATATAGTTTTTGACATTGCAATTTCATCTAGCAGATAGAGGAGATTTCTTCTTGTTGTTGATACTCTGTTCTGTATTGGAGCAGTGACAGCTATTTCCCAACAACTTGGCAGTGCTCTTCCCAATTACATCCAGATCCATTCTATTCAGGCCAATGCTCATATCGTGCGCATGAACGAAAGGCCTTAACAGGGAGGCAAACATAACTTCTGCAGACATATAGTGTTTGTCCAGACAGGTAATGTATGTCCAGTAATGTATATTATGGTGAAATGATTTTGCCCACCACAGTTCGTTTAAAGAAAGGCTGTGGCTTTTTTGCATGCAAAAAAGAACTTATTGCCTAACTGTAACTACAGAGTAGAATTTTAGTCTTTTATACTTTAATATTGAAAAAATTGGCTATGCTGAAAGTTATGATGAAAGCAATATCAAGATGTTCTTGTCTGGTGAAATGCCTCTTAAACAGTCTAAACTGTTTTTTTTATCATTTTATTTATTTATTTTGTAAATAATGCAAAAAAAAAAATTCTTACGGTGCTATATATATTGTATTGTATTGTTAAAACTACTATACAATTAAAACAAAACAGGACATGTGTGTCAACAGAGAGGATTGCGAGATAAATAGAATTGCATTGTTAGTCCTTTTTGTTAGTGCCACCACATTGTTTGTTACCTCTTTGGCAGGCAATGACAAGGCAACAGCCGCGACACCTAATAGGCCTACTTGTGGTTTTGATTAAAAAGTCTGACAGATGGGGTGGCATCCCATTCAAAGAACACTTTAATCTGACTCATGTTGCGTATACAGAACCATCCTATCCACAGAAATCTAAGACAAAGACACTGATCACTCAAGTCACAGACTTTGTATTGTTTTACCTCACAGTTATGCTTCAGTGGTTTGGTTTGGTTTGGTTTGGTTTGGTTGATCTGATGGCTTTACACCTTGATTCCCCATATCCTTTACATCTAAATTTAATCACATCATCAACAAATCCAATATCAGTGAAATAATCTCACACTTTAATCTACCCACATCACTCATATGATCTATATTATCACATATCCAGTCTATATTTTATTGCATATATTGATTGTATATTATAAATTTAAGACATTAAGCTTGTTCTTCCTCAGTTTTCTTTAACCTTACATTCCAGATGTATCCAAATAATCTACTAACCCTGGACATTGACAATTTCCAGCGATAAGTGTACAAACATTACACAGGTGCGTAGAATCAATACAGCAGTCACTTATTTCCATGGCTATGACTGAACCCAAACAAACTTACGTGTTTGAGTATTAGCAGCAAATAAGCAAACACTGTCCACGTGATTTAGCACTTAAGCTTTTTATGGGTGACCACAATCAACAGAACTATACAGCACAGAACCACAAGCACAAACACTGTAATTCTGTAAATGCTGGTTTTCAATGTCACGAATGAGGTTTGAAGTTTACGAAACCGGACAGTGGGATCTAACTGGTATTAAAAATAGGAATGATTACAAAAACCAACAGGTTCTATGTTTAGATAGTAATTACTAATATCAAGGACTGAAGATAAACAGATTTGTTACAATGACTTCCTGATGCAGAATTCCAGTTTTTGATTAAGTATGTGCATGCAGGTTATTGGAAAATCTATGTTTAAATGTATACATATATGCATAGGGAAATGTGTCATAGGTCATGTAACTAATTTTAATCATCTTTTGGTCTACATTAGTTCATTTTACAAGTATGAATAGTCTTTAACGCGGTCATAAAAAACTGCATGTACAAAAATCGTTTAAAAACGTTTTAACAAAACAAGTTTTACATAAATTATAACAGACCCCCAGGCTGGAGCTGCTTGAAATAGTATGTCAATCACCTGTATTCAGTTCGTCCTGAGTTTTGTTTCAGTTCAAGAAACTATAAAAAACTACTTGCACCCTGTAGAACTAAGTTAACAACTTTGACAGTAAGAAAAGTAGAATTGGAAAATAAAACGTATTTCTCAAAACTTGGGATGACTTGTTATGGCTTTACAACCAAACAGGTGGAAGTGTGCAATCCAATTACAACCATTAAATCCATTAAAACCGTCTATAATGGTTTAACAGCAGTTGCAGCTCCACGCAGGTTTTCTTATGTTGTGAACTCTCGACCTTGATCGGTAAACACTCCCTGACGTATTTTCAAAGCGACGCACTCTCGCACACGTCATTTGTGTGCGACCGTGCGACGTACGATCACTTTCATGTGGAAATGTTTCCTTAAAACATCTGGAGAGATTCTATATGAAAATGTCATCTATAAACTGTAAGCGAGAAGAAGTGGATGCTCAGGAAGAGCTTACTATAAAAGAGGAACTTAACAACAAGGTTTATAATCCAAATACTTTCGATGTATCAGTTTCATCATAATAATATGATGTTTGCGAACTTGCAGCACGTTTGTTTAATTGATCTTTTTAATAGTAAGTGTTTCCACACTTTCATCATCCACAGATCAAAGAGCAAAAGATCGTAATCGACGAGTTGTCCAATTTGAAGAAAAACAGGGTACGTATAACCTTTGCGCATTTCTGCATTTTCCCCTTATAATGAACCATGGTTTTATTATAGTAACAATAGTTTAACTAAGGTACCACAAACAGTAATTTGACCGTAAAAATAATTACTTAAAATAAAATATTACTTAAAATATCACTTAATTTATTATAATAAAACCATGGTTAATTTTCCTAAGCCAGGTGCTGTACATGGTCAAAACTAAACCTGCATGAATCAGAACATAACGTGGTTAATTTGTAACTTGAAATTACAGTTTATATGATCAAAATAAGTACATGTGATCATAATATTTACAATGAATTTATGGGTAATATTTAATAATTAAATTACAATTCATTTTAATGGTATTTTTTACATAATATTTACAATACATTTATGTTATTACGGTATAGGTTTACATTACTTTTAAGTAACTCCACTGACAGCATAACAGCTGTGGTAAATGGTAAATTTATATTTAAAAATGTTCAGTTTAAAAAAGTTTCAAAGGGAAATACAACTAGAATGCAAAATTACCCATATGTTTAAACATTTGCTAGAATGTCATTATGGTCTAGTCATCATACACTTAATCTTACAGATAGTCTACACACAGCAACCCAACAGCAATATATTCTTCCTGGCAGACAAGGGAGAAACTCTCAGCTCTTGCAAAAGTAAGTTTCCCTTGTATACACAATACCACGGTACCATTTTGACTGCCTTCTAATACTGTCATCGTTTGTCTCTTACAGAGGAACTGGACACCATGACAAAAGAATATCAAGATTTATAGTGCTGCTGTGTGAAAATGTGTGGGATCTGTTGTGTGGTCAGTTTGACCACGCCGCAAGATTCACTTGAGAATCATGTGTGTGAAAAGCTTAAAAACAGAGGACCCAACTCTAGCAAAGACGTCACAGAAACATTATCAAATCCAAATTACAGTCTTCTTTTTTCTGCCCATGTGCTTCACATGAGGGGTTGCTTGACCCCTCAGCCTCTTCAAGACGAAAATGGGAATATGTTTCTTTGGAACGGCGAGGTGTTTGGTGGTCTCACGATAGGGTCAGATGAGAACGACACCCAAGTCCTTTTCCATTATTTGAAAATGGCCCAGAGTGCCTCAGATGTGGTATCTGTATTATCACATCTTAAGGGACCCTGGGCCTTTATCTATTACCAAAAAGTAGAACGCTGTATTTGGTTTGGGAGGGACTTTTTCGGAAGAAGAAGTCTGCTTTGGAAATTTAATTCGGAAAGATCGTCCTTCACACTCACATCAGTTGCTTCTCAGTCAGTGGATAATATTACTTCCCAGTGGCAAGAAGTACCACCTCATGGAGTGTACAGGTTTGATCTAGGGGACTTATCACAGCGAGGGACATTTACTTTTGAACTTTATCCATGGGTTTTCCACGGTGATGACGAGCCAAATCACATACAGGAATCGAAATGGGAAGGCCTTCCCTGTTCTGTCTCTGTAAACATAAACAGTTCTGGACTTTACTTGACCTCTCCTGTTTGTCCAATGAACACATCCATTTCTTCACCTGAAACTGCTGAACAGGATCAGAATGCCTCACAAACCTCTGTTAAAAATCTGAAAGAACGTCTGACAAACACCGAGAAGAGAGAAATGGTTAACAAGCTTATTGATGTTCTCAGTGAGGCAATCCGTAAGAGAGTTCAGTACCAACCTTCGCGAGACCAATCAGCTCTCCCCTTCAAAAATACCAAAGCTGATGTTGCTATTCTCTTCTCGGGGGGAATTGATTCAATGATTTTAGCCGCCCTTGCTAATAGACACATTCCTGCAGAAAAACCCATTGACCTGCTCAATGTCGCTTTCAAAATTCAAGATGCAAAGGTGCCGCCAAAGTCCATGAAACGAGGGAAAAATATGAAAAATAACCCCGATGAAACAAAATCCGATCCGCAAAGAAGTTTTGACGTACCAGACAGAATTACCGGTAGAGCCGGTCTGCAGGAACTGAAAAATCTCAGTCCACAGCGAAAGTGGAACTTTGTTGAAATCAACGTAACTCAAGAAGAGCTTCAAAACATGCGTCAGAAACGCATTTGTCATTTGGTGCATCCTTTGGACACCGTTCTGGATGACAGCCTTGGATGTGCCCTCTGGTTTGCAGCTAGGGGACGTGGTCTTGTAAATGATGGCATTGAACAAGAACTTTATATTTCAGAGGCTAAGGTAACTGCTATTTGTTTATATATTCACATTTAAATAAGGTCTGCTTTTTAATGTTAATGGAAACACTAAGTCTTGGTCACACTGTTGGTTTTGGTGTATGATGTTGGTTTTCCTTTCGTTGCAGGTGGTTTTGACTGGCATTGGGGCAGACGAACAGCTGGCTGGATACTCCAGACACAGGGTGCGGTATAAAAACTCTGGGCTAGACGGACTTGTCAAAGAGCTGGCCATGGAACTAGGCCGAATATCCTCGAGAAATCTTGGAAGGGACGACAGGATCATTGGGGACCATGGAAAAGAGGCCAGGCAAGAGTTACACAAAATTATCTGAATGTTTACATTAATGGAAATGTTTACCCAAAATGAAACTTAGGTCATCGTTTAGCTCATTGTAAACGATGTCAGGTCACAGTGAGCTCAATTTTGAAACGCTTAACAACACCAATAAAGAACCATAAAAGAAGTCCATCTGATGAATCTATGAAAAAAACATAAAACGGGTTTCTTTTCAACTCAGATTCCCATACTTGGATGAAGATGTCGTCAGTTTCCTTAACAGTCTGCCTGTGTGGGAGAAGGCCGATTTGTCTCTACACAGAGGACTCGGAGAAAAGCTGTTATTGAGGTTAGCAGCTGTCGAGTTAGGATTGGGACTCTCGGCTCTGTTGCCTAAGAGAGCCATGCAGTTCGGCTCCAGAATCGCCAAGTTAGAGAACAACCATGAGAAGGCCTCAGATAAGTGCACAAGACTTGCCACTGTGTAATTTAACATTTTATGACTAAGAACCTCATTTAAATGATCTAAAGGTACTTTTATTGTAATACAGATACATTGTTGGTCTGTTACGTAGTACGTACACATCTGAAATCATTGGTGTGGGGTATTGAGTACAAATCAATTCATTTATTCAAATCCAAAAAAGCAACAAAATACTGATTGCATTTTATTGTGAATAAAAGTGTTAAGATTGCAACCACTTGTCTGGACTACATCAAATAAACTGTTGGGTTTTTAAGCCGGTCCTTGAAATATTTGTCACATTCAATGTATGATGCAAGATTCCCCACATCGAATCGACCAAATATCCTTTGAATGTACACAGGCCTCCTGAAATGAAACACAATGCAATTTAAAGTTATTGAATGTGAAAAAAATACAGTGGAATACAAATGTCTACAAACTAAGTTACCTTAATATAAGCCATGATAGGAAGTTTCCTGGTGCATCCCGTTCTTCAATGGGTGCATTCTGCATGGAGATATGATGCATTAGAACATCTAGCACTACAGAGTGCTAAAAAGTAAAGACTTGAATGAGCTCTACCTTTTTCTCAATGAGAAAGGTGTCTAAAAGAGGAAGTGAGGTCTTTGAAAGCAAGTAGAAGCAAGGGCACTGCAAAAAGAGGAATAAAAACAAATAAGATATATATTAAATTAAGACGGGTATTAAAGAGCTGTAATAAAAGGAAAACGTACTGCATTGCGCGAACTTGTTTCATTTGGAAGAGGCTTTTCCTTCATGCATTGCACTTTAAGGTCTTCATCCAATTCCAGAATCCCATACTTGGATGTTTCTGAGAAGATAAATGTAGAAGGTAATTAAGGTGGTAATTATAATAGATTCAGTGAATATACATTATTTGTTTATACTGCAGTCTGGAAATATCGATGCTTGATCAGTGACTCTCAACCTTTGAGAATTCAAGGCCCCCCCATTGTCCACAGCAATAGGCTCCCCCACTCACAATTTCTGCTCAATAAAATAGTTTAGAGCTTAGCATAACTAGAAAGATTTGTATTTGTTATAAATAACCAAACACTAATAAATATTTTTATGTTTATTTTGTCTTTTAAATGACTGCATGTCAACTATCATTATTTACTCACTCTCATGTCGTTTCTAACCTGTATGACTGACTTTTCTCCGAAGAACACAAAAGAAGATATTTAGAAGAAATGTTGTTAACTGACAACCATTCAATTTTGTTTTGTGTCCATACAATAGAAGCGAATGGGTACCGGCACTGTACAGTTACCAACTTTCTACACAATATCTTCTTTTGTGTTATGCGAAAGAAAGTCATACAGGTTTGAAATGACAAGAAGGTGAGTAAATGATGACAGAATTATCATTTTTGGGTAAACTATCCATTTAAGGCACCCCGGTTTGAGAAACACTGCTTTAGGTAAAATGACCACATGTACTATTAGATCATCCGGAGTTATTGATTAATGCTATGAGTCTAAAGATGAATCAATGTCAGCCAATGATCCAGTCAGGCCATTTCATTTCCTCTGACCGAGCGATATCATTCTGCACTCACCCTCATCTTTGCATTGGTATGACAGCACTAAATTGCTCTCTTTGTCTTTATTTTGCACTTCAAGGAACCTCTCTGTGAATTTCCCAAGGCTGAAATCCTCTTTGAATAAAGTATCTCTGAAATAAAAACATTTGTCACAGTACAGCAATGCTTGAAAACAGGTCCTCATTCTATCTGATCCTATTCATACCCTCCAATAACAAGCAAGTGATCATCCACATCGCAGAGCTTGACCGTCAGCTGGAGACAGGCAACAGCCCCATGTCTGTTCTGCAAAAAGTTATAATTTTTTTTTTAAATATATAATGTAATAACAATACAAAGGTGCATTTTACTACGCTTACCTCATTTTTTGTTGTGCCATCATTTATGATTTTAACATTGGGGAATTCTTGTGCCCACTGGAGGAATGCTTCATGGTAAAGATCATTTGTCTGTTTAATGCAATGGTGCATATGATTACATACGTTTAGTTTGTGCATATACTAGTTATAATGTAAAAGCACAGTACAGTCATTATGTAAAACTTATTCTGAACTCACAACCACATATATTGCGTCCACACATCCGGTTTTGGTCAGTGCCTGAACCCAGAGTGAGATGAGAGCACATGGGCCAACAGGAAGCAGCGGCTTGGCGATGCCTCTCAAATGTTTGAAATTCCCAGTCAGGTCATTCTCGATATCTCTTAGCAGTCTTGTTCCATAACCTGCAGCTAAAATAACAGCCTTCATTGTCAGTTGAAAATGTGACAACTGCACTTCGACATGGGATTTTGGTTGACTAAAATCTGAACGTTTTTTTTACTTTCACTTGGTTTTTGAATAAATTAAAGTAGTCACAATCGAGTTCGGGCTTTTCCTGGTCAGAAGTTTATAGAGCTTCTTCGCTGGACATAGACATGCGCTGTTCAGCTCCGTTGTTATCAAAAGTGAACCAGGTCAAAGTCCCTTTACGAAAAGTCATCACACTCGGCAGCCACATTTGCAACGCCTCCTGACATATATGTCAGTCATACAAGACCAACTCTTATCTACTTGAATAGGCGAACACCAATATCTCTAAATTCGTTGGCTTAGGTCGAAAAAAAGCAACAAATAAAAGCATACATTTTGTTTCTTATACTCAAATTGCGCTTGAAACAGCTGTTCTAGGTTGCTACCCCTCTTTTCGTCATGGCTCCTTTTACTGAAAGGCGAGACTTCCTTAGCAGAAGCGTTGCGCTTTTCCCCATTCATAAAGATAGAATTGCGGTGTCTTGTTAACTAGTTATAGTCTTGCGAGACCGCTAGCCTCATACAACGTCACCATCTAGTGGTTCGTTTGAAGAGTTGCACGACGTAAATCTGCGTCACTGGTTGCCAAAGGCAACACTGTTTAAACTCATACCGAGCAACGAAATCTTTTAACTGGGACTGAATTCTTGGAACGATGAATTGGTCGCTTCAACGATTTGTTGTCGTTTAATTGATCAAGTTTAATCTCAGGCCATGAAGAGTTTGTACCGGAGCGCTGTAGCGTTAGATCAATGTAGTGATAAAGGCGTACGAGCTGCGCTGACTGCGCAGGCGACTGCGAGCGCTTTCCTACAGAAGTATGACCGCAGGGAACTGCAGGAGCTGCTCGGTCTTACCGCCTGCAACTGGCTGCTCAGTGGAGAAGAACACAGACTGCACGTGGATGCA
The DNA here is from genome assembly GCF_024868665.1 of Triplophysa rosa. Taxonomy (NCBI): domain Eukaryota; kingdom Metazoa; phylum Chordata; class Actinopteri; order Cypriniformes; family Nemacheilidae; genus Triplophysa; species Triplophysa rosa. The sequence continues at coordinate 5,593,181 of NC_079895.1, forward strand.
CCTCCGGGCATCATCAGACGAATGCGCAACATCTCAGATCCCAACATCGTCATTCTTGCTCCCGTTGACTCACGTTTGCCCCTAGACTACAGGGTTGTTCACCAGATAGTAAGAGAGCTGACTGTGGGAATATATGGGTTTAACCAAATTCCAGTTATCAGTCTCGAGCCCAACTATGACCGGAGCTCTACGTGCCAGTTACCACCAGCATATTATGATACAAAAATTGGACAGATTTTAATAAATATAGATTATACCATTAAGACTCTCTGGCACGGATGTTATATTTCTAAGGAAAAGCGTGCATGCTTCTCAGAGTTATGGAGAAACATCATGGGTGTGAATTCAGATGGTGTGCCTCAGACCAAGAAAGATGTGCTCGCAGAGTTTCTCAATGCAGGTGAGAAAGGAAAATCGGAGAAATTGAATTATAACATCCTGTTCAGAAGTAAATAATGTACATTTCTTATCATTTGTTTCACCAGGTTTAATAGACATCTCACATGATCCCTGCTATCACAACATTTATAAGGAGGACACAGATGTAGACCCAACCTACGAGCCCAACAGCGTAGAAGAAGAGACTCTCTTCTCAAAATACTCAGAGAACGTCCTGATTAAGTTGAGCTCCTACCTGACCTCCATCCGACAGCACCAAAATCTGTTTGTGTTTAATGGGACTCACAGCCTGTCTAATGTTGTTCGACTCACTGAGGATGAGATTGGTCTATCCACCTATCAGAGGTTACAGAAAAGACTGTCCGGTCACATTAGACTGGTGAGAAATCACCTCGGACGAAATGCAGAAGTCTCAAGGGATCTTGCCTACCTGAAACTGATCACGTTCCTGGTGCCCCTGCTGATCTCCTTAAGAAAAAAGATGTTGATTCCTAATCTGTCTCAAATGCTTCCACCTTTGTCAGGTTTGTTTTGCCATTTAAAGATGTGATTGTGTTGGCTCATAAAGAGTATAACGGATTATAAAAGTCTTTTCTTGTTTGTTTTTTAAAGAGGACAAGCTAAAAACAGAACGAGAGGTACCGCCACATATTCTCGGACCGGAATTTGCATGCAAGCACTTTCCGTACAAACAAGATCAGTATTTTCACCTACATGGAGGGATTGAATTAGATGTCGGGACTCCTCCCCTGGATGACATTACTGAGGAAATGAAGGTGCCGAAAGTTCATCGTTCTCAAATTTTGTTTCATTTTTCAAACCCGTTTGTCCAAACAATGGTAGTTACAAAAATCTAGTCCTCTAGAACAGTAGTTCTCAAACTGGGGGCCGTGGCCCCTGGGGGGAGGCCCCCCCCCGAAATGGATCCAGGGAGGCCACAGATTTTGTGGCATTTTATGAAATATAGAAATTGATCATAGATTTTATGCAATCAAACATCAGAAAAATAAGACCACCAGACAAAAGAATTGATGTTTCAGCATTGTATAACCGAATATGTTTTTGTTTAAATAAAAATGTTAAATTTAAGATTATAAGTCTTTATTTGGGGGGCTGCAAAGCGATGCACTCTACACAAAGGGGGCCTTACAATGAAAAAGTTTGAGAACCACTGCTCTAGAAATTACAATTTCTTTCTTTCTTTCTTTCTTTCTTTCTTTCTTTCTTTCTTTCTTTCTTTCTTTCTTTCTTTCTTTCTTTCTTTCTTTCTTTCTTTCTCTTTTAATGAAGGTGGCCTTCAGAACACTTCATACAGAAGCTGCAAATTACCTGCATGAGCTGCTTCATCATGACCCCACGTACAAAACACACTTTTCAATTCCACTCAGTGAGATTGAGGACAAAAGGCGAGCGACCTTCACTTTTAAAAAACACATTTAATTTCACATTTCATTGCATCTAACCGTACATTTGTGTTTTGCAGCTATAATGTCATATGCATTGAGTTAGAGTCACTCTATCCCCAGCATAACACGATTCAATGGTGGGAAGCATTAAACTCCAGCATCAAAACACTCAAAGCAAAGAAACTTCCTCTGACTGACATTGAGCTACACGAACAGTTCAAGAGAACGTTCGGTTACACAAAAGCTATGAAGTGCAAGGTAATACATTGTGTTCATGTTTGTTTTTTGAATACCTCCATGTTATGTATCTAAACGCTGAAATGTGTTTGTCATACAGAACGTGGCGTTTGGACTGAAGTCAGCCACAGAGAGAGGACTTTCAGCTGCGTTTCACTCATTGAGTCGCAGGAACTCTCCCTCACACCTGCATGGCCTCGATGAGAAGGGTCTCTCTCTGGTGCACCACGCGGCAGCCAATAACAAAACACACATCATCGTGCAGCTGGCTACAGCAGATGTGAACCTCAATCAGACACGCAGCGGGAGATTCACTAACATGGGTTGTAATGTTTAACACATTATAAGTGTCTGCTAATGTACAGCGGTCTTTTAATGCTGCTTACGAGGGGTCTAATGATTTGTACATGATCCACTGATATCCATCCATCCGTTTTTATATTGCTTTATATTGGGAAACACCCTGGTCAGATGGTCAGTCTATCATAGGGCTAACACACACATTCACACTCTTTGTCACGTGTACACAGTAGTTAAATGATTTGTTCAGCACTCAGTATACAAAAAATAGACATACCGCATAAACAATAAAAGTAAGAATAAAACAAAAATATAAACTCAAGGATTGGAAAAAGATTAAGATTAAGCACTGTAAAAAATAGTAAGATTTACTCAATTTTTTTGTGTTATTTGTGCAAGTATTTGCACTCAGTTTTTTAAAGTAAATTTTATAGTTTAAAAATCCTAAAAATCTTTAAAAATGTATTATGGAAAAAAGACATGGCAACATATATATTTTTACATTACCTAAGAAAATAAGTTAATACATTTATTTTTAAAACTTGTTTTTATAAGTTACAACAAAATTAAAAATAGTAAGTTAAGTGTCTTTTTGATTACTGAAAAAAACAACGTTGCAACATTTACAACAACAATAAAATATAGAAAGATATGTTTGCAAACACAGATAACTCTATAATTGTGCATTTTAATTAATAGCAAACAAACTGCAGTTGGGTTGTTTGGATGAAGTAATAATAATAAAAAATACAGCTAACTAAACACAATAAAACAATAAAAACATGTTAACATAATAAAAACACGATTTTTGAAAATCTGTTAAAAAAAATCTGTTTTTGCAAATAAGCTTTTATTATGTATATGAATATACATGTGAATATTAAATATCATATGGGGTATCTAGTACCTACAGAATTTTATGAATTTAATTTAGAATCTTTATTTATAATCTTATTATTTATTTTAACCTGATAAACAATATCAATATCTTGTTTCATTATCAGGAAAACCAGATGAACTTCAGTTCATAGAAGGAGTAGGTAAGTAAAACTCTGAGGCTGTCACATCCCTGAAACAAAAAAACATTGGCTTATATAAAGGCATTGTTTTTTTTCTCTTGTAGGGCTCACGCCAATGCACCTCGCTGCACAGTGCGGCTCTCTCGAGTCTCTAAACTGCCTTCTTGCACTGCGAGCAGACTACAAAGTTGTGGACAGGAGAGGCTGGATGGCCATTCATTTTGCTGCCTTTTACAGCCAGGTGGCATGTATCCAAGCCCTATGCAGAAAAGATCCTACTCTACTGGATTTGAAAACGTCTGCTGAGTACGTGATAAATTAACAAAGGAGCAATTCATATGTTTGTTTTAATTCAATTTCATCACCATGCTCAGGTGAAGATGATGGATGTTTTGCAGGTATAGCAGTTCACCACTGCTGCTGTCAGCTACCTCAGGTTCAACGGAGGCTCTGGGATTTTTGTTGTCCATTGGGGCAAACTGGAGAGATGAAGACAGCAGGGGAAACAATGTAGTCCAACTAGCTGCGCTTTACTTTCACACAGATGTTCTAAGACTCCTTATTCAGCTGAACCTGGACGGGTTGTCGGTGTGGAAGATTCTTGTTGGTATGAGTTTCACCCAAAAATGAAAAATCTTACTCAACCTCAAGTTGTTCCAAACCTGTATAAATGTATTTGTTCTTTTAAACACAAAAAAGATATTTAGAAAAATGTTAGCAACTGAGATTTCTGAGGCACCATTGACTACCATAGTAGAATAGTGCTCCACATTTCCATTCAAGGGATAGTTTACCCAAAAATAAGTATTTTGTCATCAGTTGTATACCCTCGTGTCATTCACTACCTGTGCAGGACTTTATATTTTGTATTACACAAAATAAGATATTTTGAGAAATGTCCACACAATGGAAGTCAATGGGAGCCAGTGTTGTTCGGTCACCGACGTTCTTCAAAATATCTTATTTTGTGTTTTGCAGAAGAAAGAAAGTTATACAGGTTTGAAATGACACAATTTAAAAAAATGACAGAATTTTCATTTTTGGACTATCCGTTTAATATCTATTATGGAATATTATTTGCCTATTTAAAATCATTATTTTTTCATATTATATTAACAATATAATAATATAACTATAAATCACTTGGTCTACAGAGATGATTCATAGTGAGGACTCCAGGAGACTTGAGATGGCTCTCAGATGCCTTGAGGTTCTTTGTGTAAACACTGAATCCTTCTGTGAAGACATCATGAAAGCAGGTCACAGAAGCATTCAATAGCTCAAACTACACTGTTTGTTGTAAAAGTCTGAAGAATAGTGAAAATTGGATAATGTTTTTATCTAATAAACCTTTATTTTGGTATGTCATTGAACTGCAGGAGGTGTTCCGGTCTTGGTGGACCTGCTGTCTGCAGGTACACAGGTGGTCCAGTGCATGGCTGCAGCAGTGCTGTGTCACATGACAGAGAATGACAAAGTTGGTGAAGATCTGGTGCATTATGGGGCTATGTCGGTGGTGATCAACCTTCTCAAGAGCCACCAGCCAGAACTGCTCTCTCGCTGTGCTGTCATACTGGCTGATCTGGCAGGACATAGCGATCAATACCAGAACCTTATTGCTCAACTGGTGAGCACTAAAGCCTTTTAATTTCACACACATTTATGCATCTGGCTTTTATCTAAAATGATTTACATTGTGTTCAGTGTTGCTGTTTTACAGTTCTTCTCTTTTTGGCTGTAGGGTGGTGTGGCCCTGGTAGTTAAGCTCCTGACCTCTAACCTCCAAGATGTGCTAGTAAATGCCTTGAGGTGCATCCGTGCATTATGTGCCAGAAACCCAGGAAATCAATTTGCCATCGTACGCGCTGGAGGAATCCCACATCTTGTTGAATTTCTTTCTGTGAACTCTGGTACTGTGCTAGAAGGAAGGGAGATAAACATATGCAGTACTAATGAAAGAGAACAAAACATATTTTTAAGGATATGCAAGGAATTATAAGAAGCAGTTTACTTGTTTTTTGTTATGACCAAAGTATTGCAGGAGGAGACCTGCTTGGCTCTGGCAGAGTTGGCTTGGGATCACAAGGAGAACCAGGAGCTCATCTGTGCGGCAGGTGCGGTCGGTGCCCTGGTGCAGGCACTGCGAGGGAGGCAGATACCTGCTCAGGTCAAAGCAGCCAAAGCACTTGAATCTATAGCCAGGCATAATCCTGCTATACAACAGAGCTTCCTCAAGCAATCTGCTGCCAAATATCTTTTACAACTTTTAAAGGTAAGTCAAGCTTTAGCACCGTATTTAATGCTCTATTGCACATGTTGCCTCAGGTAACAAACTTGGCAAGCGCATGATGCATATAAGGTGCCAATAAATTGGTTAATTTGGATGCAGAGACTGTAAATAAAGCAATAAAAACGTTTTCTTGTTTACACTACTGGTGGTCATTTTAAAGTCTTTTATGGCATACTAGAAAAGGCACTGACAGAATCTGGATTTTTACCCATGAAACATTTTTTTTTAAGAAAAAGCACATAATTTAAAAAAAGAAACAAAAAATTCATTATGGAGATGAAGTTTTTTGTATGCTACACTGAAAAAGTGTTTGTAATTTTAACAGAAAAGTTGTCTAAAATGCCGTGGTAACCTTGGTGGTTAAATGTAAAAATAATTCACGGTGAAAAACTATAATAGCAACAAGACATAACAGTTCATTTCATGTAAGATAATGTGAAATATACAGTTATTTTAAAGTCCCCATGAACCGGAAGTTGCAACCGTGTTTACTTTCGTATTCTGACGCATTTCTGAGTAAAACGGAATTTCAAATGAGAACAAATTGTGGCCGTGGCTTGTTTTTTCACTGCGTTTTGATTGGATGTATAAAAACAGCCATTGCATTTTGAAATGGAACTGGCAGCAGACTGACAGTCGAAGGGGAGGAGTTAACAGGTGCCCCGCATAAGCCATCTAATATACGTCATTTAAGATGGATAGTCACTAGAGGGCGGAAGTGCATTCTCTGATTTTAACTGAAGATTATGAGGGCACATGAATTTTAAAAAGAGAATGACCCACATTGGTTAGCTATTTACTATAATCGCTGCAATATTTCATGAAAAAATAGGAATCGTTATATTTAATTTCACTGGGACTTTAAAGTAAATAGTATGAAAAACCATATATTTAAAGAGTGACGATCTATAATATTCAACAAGACATTTTACAGCAAAAAAATGTAAATTACAATTAAGTAAAAATGTGTTTTTTTGTAACACGGTATAATGACATTGTAACAATGTAACATTTTATGTAACTAAAGAATTGTAAAATATACAAAACGTTGCCTAAAACATGGCATACAATTTTGCTATACTATATGTTTCAGTTTAAAACTTTTTCACCTTTGGAGTTTTAAACAGCAAAGCTATTTACATGTTTCCTGTATTTTTTACACAGTTGTTTTTAACCATAACACAACAACACCTTTTTAAAACAGTGTTGAGGAGTCGCTTAAACGTGTTTTCATCCCCCAAACAGCAACTTATCCAGGTTAACCCACTAAACGTTTCCCTCTGTGTGAAGGTGTTTCAGGTGGACGTTCGGGAACAGGCTGCAGCATCTCTGTGGGCTTTGGCTGGACAAACTCTAAAACAACAGAAAGTCATGGCAGAGCAGATGGGCATCTCGCTCATACTTGACCTTCTCCTCTCCTCCTCAGACAAAATGCAATACGTGGGTACGGCCAGCTACATTTTTGCTGTCATTAAACACGGTCCCAGAAGAGATCGGCCAGTTCTATTCCCCCATCAGGCACATTTGAGTCACTCATAAATGCAAGGAAAACTCTCCCCGCAAAGCTGTCGTCCAGACAGAAGACGCACCAAATGCAATAAAAACAGTTCCTATTCAGTAAGTGTTGACAGGCACTGGATAAACTAAGCAGATTGACTGCTGTTCGGAAGGTTCCTCTTACTCCCCGTTCTGACAGCACGGGTCTGATCCAGCAGGTAAGCGGCCAGCGCTTACTGTCTTGAGACAGCATCAATCTGCTAGACTCATAAGACAGGAAGGCATGCGCAGAGGAATGTTATCCCTCTAGTGGCTCTCTCTGTAAACATTGCTTACAAGAGTGCCTCTGTACCTTGTATTGCTATTAATGTTAGGCTATGACCCGAATGCAGACGGTATATTCCAAAACGACTTCTCTTTTGGGTCAGGTGTCTGGATCGTGTCGTACTCTGGATCATCTGCTTAAACGTTTTGTTGATCATATGTTTCTGAAAGATCTTTTTTTGACAGAACTGTCTACTTATGGTGCTTTCTGGACATTTTACAGGGTGCCAAGCGGTGATGGCTTTAAGCCGGGATAGCTGTGCCCATCAGAATGGTTTTTGCAAGGAGAACGGGGTACCACCGTTGGTGCGTTTGCTTCGAGGGTCTCGAACAACACAGAAGACCCTACTTAGTGTCATCAAAGCTCTGGGATTTCTGTGTATCGGTATTATTTCACACTTCACCGTCTTCGCTTTGATATTGAAATAATGATTTGTGTTACATTGCGCATGATGAAAATGTTCATTTGTGGTTGCAGGAGTGGCGCTTACTGCTAATAAAAATAGTCAAAAGATTATTTGGATGGAAAAGGCCATTCCTACATTATTAGAGCTTTTAAAATCTCATGAGTCTTTGCAGGTCAAGGCGAGTATGAATACGTTTTGAAGCTTTAAATGAGATAAAAATGGGAAGTGACATCAGAGTAACGGCTCCTTGTGTTTATAATGACATTAGGTGCAGGTGGTTCAGACTCTTGCCTTTGTGCTGCTGGGGAACCAAAAACTCCAGAAAGCATTTTGGGAACAAGAGGACTTCTCTTATGAGATTATTCTGGATCTCCTGAAAGCTGAAGACAAAGTAATTCCTTGAAAAAGCTAGTCGATTATAAATGATTGACTGGTATTTGTTATACAAATGAACTGCTTATTAAGATTTCATTTATGGTTTTCTTTCAGAACATTTGCCTGGATGCTGGACATGCATTATCTCTATTTGTATTCCACAACAAATCTCAACAGAGGGCGATTCGACGAATGTATGCAATTCCAATGAACACATATGAGACCTTTTTGAATTCAGACAATGAGATGGAAAGAGCTAACGCAGCATTCCAGGTAGTTATAATAACACCACTACTTAAAAACTTCAATTGAAAACAAATTTGGAATTTTTTTGTATGTCCTTCACGCACTTGATTTGGGAAAACCGATTCATCACACTGTCACTCTGCTGCTGGCAGAGATCTGCTTCCCTGTCAGTTCTCGTTTCCATGATAGACAAATATAAAGATTTGTTTGGAAAAGCTCAACCTTTCTTTGGAATGTTGCTGTGATAGTAATCCCATCAATTCATTTACAGATAAATAACAAATGAGTGTGATAGAAAGTGCAAGTTACTTATGGCTGAAAGGGATAGTTCACCCAAAAATGAACATTCTGTCATGAATTACTCAACCTCAAGTAGTTCCAAACCTGTATAAATGTATTTGTTCTGAACACAAAGAAAGATATTTAGAAGAATGTAAGCAACAGATTTTTGGGGTAGTCAAAAAATGGTAGTCAAAGGTGCCTCAGAACTGTTTGTTTTCTTATATTCTTCAAAATATCTTATTTTGTGTTTAACAGAACAAAAAAAATACAGTTATTTTTTCTACTAGTAGTCAATGGTGCCTCAGAAATCTCAGTTGCTAACATTTCCCAAAATATCTTTCTTTGTGTACAACCAAACAAATAAATGTATACAGGTTTGGAACAACTTGAGGATGAGTAATTCATGAATTTTCATTTTGGGGTGGACTATCCCTTTCAGTATGTTATGGAGGGGAAGATAAAAAGCGATTTCAAGTTCTTTAAAATTAAGACCACAAAAACAATACAAAATGTTTCAATGAATGCCTTAAAAACCAGCAGTTAAATATATTTTAATTTAATTTTACTTGACTCTTGAATACAGAAAAGTTTAACAGTAATACGATATGAAAAATGTGTGTGTTTGCAATAGTTTAACAGCTCTTTCATACGCATACACACACTGTTGAAGACAAGGGTCTTTTCACTAGGGTCAGCTGTGCATCTTACTATTATTTGAACGTCCTCCCCCACTGGCTTTCCCACAGAGACGGAGTGTGAAGGAATTAGAAGAAAAATGACACAGAGGACAGAATTATTTAAGATGCCTGTCCAGGACAATGAGCGCTTGAGGCATATCTAATAGTATGAGGGTCAAAGTTCAGCTCGACTTGGGGTCTCTGCTGCTGGGGAAAATAAAATATAAGGGTCATGCTCTTTTCCTCAGCCACAGCATCTCTACCCATTATTTGCTTGAAATCTCTGTCTGTGCCTCATACCTTTCCATCAAGAATAAACTTAATCGTGTATCTGCTGACACCCCACAATCTTCATTTTGGTATTAATAGTGCTAATTTTGACTTGCTTGTCTTTTGCACGTCAGATAGTTGTGTTAGCCAGAGTCATAACAGGGTCAGATGAGGTGGCTTTGACTACAAGGGGAATCATTGTTCTTGTTGAATTATTGCTGTCTGATCAATCTACTACTGTTGTCATCACAGGTGAGACGACCCAGTAAAGTATCATTGCATTTAAGTAAAATACATTCATTTATGTATATTAATACAACAAGAACTAACAATCTCACACTCTACATGTGCAACTTTTGCTATTATTTCTCTTATTTAAGCACAACTCCTTGCTAATCTGGCACACGTGAGAGAAGGTTTAACTGATGCTATTGTCACCATGGGCACTATAGACCATCTCTGTGCTCATTTGAGTTCAAAGGATGAAGAGGTAGATACTATTTATTCATCCTGCTGTGCAAATCTATTTGATTTGTTCATCTTACTTCACCCAAAAATGAAAATTCTGTCATCATTTACTCACCTTCGAGTTCACCAAATCTGTATAAATTTAAAAAAGATATCTGAAAGAATGCTTATAACCAGACAGATTTTGCCCCCATTGACTACCATAGTAGGAAAAATACAAGGGTAGTCAAAAGTGCCCCAGAATTGTTTGCTGTAGTACATTCTTCAAAATGTCTTATTTTGTGTTGAAAAGAACAAAAAAATGATAAAGTAATTTTCCCTATTATGGGAGTCAATGGGGGCAAAATCTGTCTGGTTATAAGCATTCTTCCAAATATCTTTCTCTGTGTTCATCACAACAAAGAAATGTATACAGATTTGGAACAACTCAAAGGTGAATAAATGATAACAGAATTTTCATTTTTGGGTAAGTATCCCTTTAAAAATGTTCATGTGATCATTTCTCTTTAATGTCTTAAAATCTACAATATTATTTTCGTCTGTTTTAGGTTCAAACAGCTTGTGCAAATGCTCTGGGTTATCTCACCTTCAATCGCCACGCTCATCGACAACTTATGGCGAAATGCAGACGAGTCCCTCGCATGTATCATCTTCTAATGGAGAATCTAGCTAGAGATGCCAGAATCTCACAATTCTTCACAGCAGAGTTTGAAAGACAGCAAAGAGAAGGGTTTCCATCCCTCAGGTGCTTTATAATGCCATGTTATGTCACTAAATATGAGGTACTGCATAATTTACAAGCATAATTTGCTTTTCTTTCTGTTGCAGTTTGGAGATCAGTGGTGACCCGTCTGTGCCCCACCGTACCAATAAAGGTAAACGCACTGATGAGTATATTACAATACTGTCAACATTCTTAAGACAAAGAGAAATACAAAAAAACGTTTGTTCGTGTTATACCATTTTTAACCAGGACAGATTAAATGGAGTGCTGGACGTAGTCGGTCAGCAAGCAGTCTGGGGGAAACAGCAGCCCGTGTGCCGCACAACGCAAAACAGAGGGCAAGAACTGGACCCAGATTCAGGGTGGGACAGAAGACCCGAAGCTCTTCCGACTGTCTCGGTGAAAGAGCATGAACTTTGTATATTGATCATGGCATGCAGCTGCCATTTATGCCAAACGTAATGCACTTTAAATTCAAGCATATAAAACAGACAATTATTTAAATAAATAATCATTTATTCATAAGTAAGAAATGCTGTTTATAATACAATGTCAAGAATCTATCTTCAGTTTTAACGGTGGAACTTTGATTGCAGCCTCTTTAACCTCTGTTGTTATGTCTAATCCAAGGGGTGCCCTAAAATAAAAACATCTTTTATTACGTCAAAACAGAGTCCATCATGTAAATGTTGCAGACACAACTTCACTGTTCTGACAGAAATGGGGTTGAATTTAAATGTATATTGACTTTAATGATTTAGCTATGATTGATTTAGGCTTCCCACTTACTTCGGTTCATAGCGGACCTCTTCAGTGTGGGACAGGATGCCCTTTCCTTGCTTTAACCTCTCTATACCATTCCTAAAACCAACATTAAGGTACAAGAGTAGTGTTCACTATGCAGAGATTGTCAAGCAAAACAAATTAGTGATATTTTCATACCATGCAATCATGACTCCATTATCAGTGCAAAGCTTTGAGGGAGGGCAAAGCAACTGCAACCCAGTGGCATCCGTGATGATTTTGACAGTGTGTCGGATGTATTCATTGCTAGCTACTCCTCCCGAAACAACCTGTTGTGGGCGTTGTGTATAAAGAGTGGAGTACAGTTTTAACCAAATGTCATGTTATGTCAGGCACTCATTAGTTGAACTTTTAAAAAATTGTAACACATGCCAAGCTTCAATTCATTTTCAGGTGAAATGCAACAACCAAGTCGTGTGGTGCTGTAGACTTACCAGAGTTGGATTGCGCAGTGGTAAAAGACCTTTGGCCTTACAGAACAATATAGCTCGATGTGTTCGTTTAGCTACATGAGACGCCACTGTGTGTTGTGAGGCAGCAGCGATGTGTTTAACACAAGATAATAACTGTCCGGCTTCAACGCCTAAGGAAACAATACATTATCCAGCAGTTAATATTATACTGAATCGTTTTTTTGTTTGTTTGCACATTTAACCAAATATCCAATTTAATTAAATATTCACAACAATGTTGTGCTTTGTTCCAAATCTGGTCTATGTATGCTACAGCACATTACATCTGCGTAGGCAGTAGACAACAAGCAGCTCTATAGATTTGGTTAAGAATAAATAAAAACCATACCCTCTTCTTTCTCTTTTTTGTTTATCGCCATTGTCACTTGGTTTCGCAAACCAGCGAAAGAGAAGTTGCAGTCGTACTGCTATCCCATTGGTGACCTGAAATAGAATGCGTGTCGGTTTCCCTCTTTCGCCAGAAGCTCTATGGCTTGTCCGCCGCTCACAGTGGAACATTCTGGATGATTTCTAAGAGAAAGCCTTCTGGCAATCTATCATTAAAAGCAAAAAAAAGACATCAAACATTTTCCCTGTATTTATTCAAAGCATTAGAGTATCCTGATACCTTATCTAAAGTGTCCCCTGCTGCTTCATCCAGTGTTTGTCCCAAAAGGAGAAACTCATCGATTCCTTTGGCCAGCGCAAGGAGAGAATGTCCCCCAGAGATGAGGAGAACAAGAAATGGAAAGTCTACAGGTTGCAGCATTCTTACAGTGAGGGCATGTGCCTCCATGTGGTGTATGGGGATAAACGGCTTTTCATGAAGTCTTACAAACTTAAGACTGAAATCCAAACCGATCCCCAAACTGAGGGCGAGACCAGGCTTCACTGTTGTGGCCACAGCTGTGAGTTCACATGGTTCAATTGAACCCCTGTTTAGCGCCTCCTGGACAACTCGACTGATGTTTTCTCTGTGTAGATGTTGTGCTACGGTTGGGATAATGCCACCAGTACTACAAGACAGCAATTAAAACAAGTTTAGCTGATAAAATGGACATGTTCTGTTTTGTATATTTTAACAGCTCACTTAAAAGTTATGTAAGCAATTCCAGCTGTTAAACAATCCATCCATCCATCCATCCATCCATCCATCCATCCATCCATCCATCCATCCATCTACAGTATCTATCCTGGAGGACCCAGATGATTTTTCTGAAGATCAGTGGACAGTTTAAAGAATCAGGACAAAGAAAACCCTTAAACAACTATGACAAAACATATAAACTGTCATTGATTGTGCAGGTAACATCATACAGTATTTAGAATCAGGGGGATGTAAACTTTTAATTATTCTTTGGTGTGAACTTAATGTAAACATTTATTTTGTGAAATAACTTGCTCAGGGCAGGGATAAATTAAAAACAAACTTTAATTAAAAAAAAAATATAATAGATTTATACACAAGTTTTAAAAATGACTTGAAATGTGCAGGTTGAAACGTAAACTGTTAATAAGTGTCCAAAAAATTGCTGTACACTATATACACATTCCCATACATCCATTGCTATTATTTAATTTGGTTATTATATTTTTTACTCTATAAAATGATCCCAATACTTAAGTATACTGTATACATAGGTATAGGTTATGACGATAGCTGCTTACTCTAAATGGGTCTGTTTTTGGGAATGCAGAGATTCCCCCAAAATCACTCCGTTCTCATCCAGCACTGCCGCCCCAGTCTCATCACAGCTCGTCTCAATCCCCAAAACTAATCTCGGACGAACTGAACTCAGTCCTCTTCTGACATGCACACAGTGCTTCATCCAGAAGCGAACCGGTCCAGTCAAGGCTCTTGGATTCATGTTGGTCTCATAGATTTATAATATTGTCCTCATTAACATTGGTCCCCTCAATCGGACAGCAAGATCACAGTCAATTCAGTTATGTTAAACAATTCTCGTAAATGTTAAACAATCCTAAACAACACTGAAAAACCTGCATGTCATTAAAGTTCACCCAGACACGGCATGACGCGAGTGTTACATATAAATAAATCCTACTGAAAACATCTTAGGCAGGGTTCCGTTTTAAACAATTTTAAATTGTGATTTAAACACTGTACAATTGTTCATATCGAAGTATAATTTAATTAATATAAATTAATAAAATTCATATTTTGAAAAAGGTTTAGCGTCTCGTGCAAAATAAAGTATACTGTAGGAACCATAGCGTGTACTTGTTTCCGGGGAGAAATATAACCGGAGGGAGGGATGGAGACACATGGGGTAGATGTGTCGTACTGAAAGATTAAAGATAGCTTTACACTGTGGCTGTCCTAAAATCATTCCTATGACAATTTCGAAGTCCTGTTTTTATTTGTAACGTCCTTCAAATAAGGTAACTGTCCAACATGTTTTGAATGGTTTACATAAATTGTTGCGAGCACTTTCATTGTTTTTACCACGTTTGTTTATTTATTCTTTTATTTAACCTCGCACACTAGTTTATTTTAATGGTCATGTGTTGTAATACATTTATTTAAATTTAAAGGGTAAATAAATTATATCATGTATTCTCTCAATGATTATGGTCATGTAAATTGCATGCATAATTATAATAAAATTAAAATAGATAACAAATTTAATGTCTGCACACAAATAAATATGCAATACAAGAATACAAATAAGAGTTCTGGCTGAAATATTAAAATCTATGGTAAAGAATTATAGGCTTTTTGTCTTTAAAAAGTGTTAAATTATCAGCCTTGTCAATTGAAATCGAATCGGTCATTGGTTGTATTTATTATTTACCAAGTCTGAGGCTATTTCTTTAGATTAGTGTAACACTGCCACTTGTATCCTTCACAGATGACATCAAGAAAATCCTGACAATCATTCATTGAGTGAATAAGATGGAGCCACAGGCCAAACGAAAGAAGGAAATGGATGGATTTGATGTAGAGTGTTGGAATATTCTTCCTGTTTTATCTGATGAGCAATCTCAAGACACTGAATTGTTATCAGCCTATGCAGCACCCATCATTGAGAAAAAACAAACATCTCGCTTGATGAAAGAGCTTTCTCTGGTCTACCCCTTGCCTGGCCTCCATCACATTAAAAGAGTAAGAGCTTCCAATGACAAAAGCAGCTCTCATCCTTTGGAGGTCATTGTGTGCTTGGTCAGGGACATGCAAGAAGCGACGAACGGCAAAGGAGTTGCACTTGCTGATCTGCTTGGCTCACAGTCTTTTGACTTTAGTGGTTTGGGAGAGCCTTTTCTTGTTAAAATCCCAGCTACTCCGCCACTAACCAGACCACAGTTTGAAAAAGCTAGAAAACACTGGCCTACGTCTTTTCACGAGGATAAACTAATAACATCAGCTCTGAGAGGTCAGTTATTCACTGCTGCTCAGAAAGCGAAAATTCTGGAGTATATGACTGTTGCTGTCCAAGCTGCAAAATCAGGGCAGGAAATGGGAATGAATACTGTGGGTGCAGTGATTGTTGATCCAGAGTCTGAGCAGATTGTCGCTGTGAGTCATGACTGTAAGAACAGCTCTCATCCGCTCCATCATGCTGTAATGGTCTGTATTGATCTTGTGGCCTATGGGCAGGGAGGTGGAGCCTACAACTACGACAAATATCCAGCCTGTCAGTTTAGCAGCCAAGAGTCCCTTAGGAATTCCTTCAAAGCTGTCAGTGCGAAAGAATCTAGCCAGCCATACATCTGCACTGGATATGACCTTTATGTCACTAGAGAGCCATGCGTGATGTGTGCGATGGCACTGGTCCACTCTAGAATAAACCGAGTGTTTTATGGAACAGCCTTTGCGGATGGTGCTTTGGGAACCAAATATAAAATTCATTGTGAAAAAGATTTAAATCACCGCTTTGAGGTGTTTAAAGGGGTGATGCTAAATACATGTGAGGCCTTGTGTAAAAAGTGATTTTTATCTTGGTTCTTAAGCGATGTGTGCAATATTAAACATTGCATTTTATTTGTTTTACTTTTACAATCTAGTCATTTTTTATAGGACCATAATAAAAGGTATGGGAAAAACTGAGTTGTTGTCTGCCTTTAAATGTACATTCGTAAAATATTAATTTTGTCAGATATAGGTACTTCATTTTTATCAGGTTTTTTTTTCATTTTAGGACACAACAAGGTTTCTAATACTTTGCAAAGTTTATTTGTTTGTAGCATGTCATACAGCACATAACATACTATGTCCATACCTCTTGAAAACAGAAGGAAAAATAAACAATTGGCGCAATTCAACCTTAGATATTGTCAGGAGACAGTAAGAAACAGTGGAAGGGTGCAGTTGTTTAGACCAAAGAAACTGGACAATTTGTGGACAAGATTGGTAATGTTTAGAGTTTCACAACAATATACTGTATAAAGTCAACATGAAATAGCATTTACAACCCTACTTCCATAATATGACACATGTCAGAATTAAACATGATTTTTAACAACACACAATTACATAGGGACTTCTCAGAATGGTACCAGGGTGTTGGGAAAAAAATAAGTGGGGCAAGTTATTACAGCATGATGAAAGAATACATCTTGTTTTGATTTCATGTTGACTTTATTGAATAGGTAAATAACCTACATACTAAAGGTTTGTTAATGTTAATTATTTTTTCATTGTCACTTCTAAGATGTAAGGCATGAAACTAATATATAAAACTATACATAATAGTGTGACTAAACACATACCTTTTAGGAAATCATGCAAATTGAGTTTTTATTTCTCTATAAAGCAACGGTAATTTAAACAAAACTCAAGAACCAGCAAAATGGTTACATGGCTATTAAACAATTTTAAAAACACATTTTGTCAATTCATGGCATCAACAAAAGAATGCACTTAGAAATGTGAAATGACAGTAAAAGCATTAATCTAAGTGTATCCGTGTTATCTGAACAAACAAAAAACAAATTAACCAAACACCATGAAACCTGGGCCAGCCCAGATCCACAGGGAACACAAAACATCTAACAAAAACACATTAAATATCTTAAGTTAATAATGCTTGTGGAATCATCCTCCTAACATATCCCAACAGTGGTTTTCTCAAGATATATCAAACAAGACTCACAATTACACAGACTGTACAAAACTGTTAAATGTACACAACTCTGGTACAAAGTACAAAGGGTTTATCTTCTTTGCCATATCAGGCAACAGCTCTGTGTCAATCTGTGCCTTCTCAACACTGGGCTTAATACTTGTTTATTCCAAAAATCCTGACCCCATGGAGTTGTGGCAGTTTTGGGATTAAAACGCTCAATAGGGAAGCTGTGTTTATCACAAAATGAGCTGTGTCGTATTTTGTGTAAAAGCTGGCGAGAAAATACCTGCAAAAAATAAATCAGGTCATTATATTTATGCATGTGACATTTTATCCAAAGCAACTTGCAGTGTATTCAGATTCTTCAATGTGTGCTTCTCATGGATATCAAACCTAGAACTTTGGCTATGCTAGTGCCAAGATGAGCAACTGTACATAAAAGCCATATTTAAACAAATCAAGCAAATATGATATCTATGACATCATTTAAAATATTATAAAACAAGGCTTTCGCAACAAATGGTGATCCGTGTCGATAATATTTACAAAAATGCATATTCTAAACATGATTTGACATTATGATAAAAAAGAACATTAAATGCAACATAAAATAAATGACTTACAAAATGATTGGTGAGATAGTAAAGAATTTTCTGGATGATGTGAACTGCACGCCATAATCCAGCTGTTCCCAATGTGTGAGAAGTCTTGCTTTGCCCTGGTCTGGAGTTTCAAACGGTGTGCCTTTCACTGCATGCATAAACACATACATACCCTTTGGGAAGATAGAAAGATGATCTGAATGAAGTCAAACTGCATTCAAACACGTATCATTCTCAGATACACAATGAGACTTCATAATATTCTAGGACACTGATACAGTATCGAGAAGTAAAGCATTTGCAATACAGATGGAATAAAGCTGTAAAAACTAAATGTGTCTTCCATGTCCAGACAACAAAAATAGTACAGTTTCCATGTGAATAGCTTCTCTTATCATTGTACTGTACTGCAGACAGTGTCATTACACATCATCATGTGCCAAAGAGCTTTAACTTGGTCGATGATGTCATGCAGCTGACCTTGATTCTTTTTTCAAGTGAGTCCTTGCAAAACAATAGCACATAGACTACTAAGGAAGCACAGTGCACTGCAAAGAAAAGCCATAGACAAGCAAACTTGGAAAATGAGGTGAATTATTTAACAAGGCACACTTACAAAATTGTGAATGACATTTGTGAGGGTCCACACAACAGGAACACTGAAGAAAGGAATGCTCAACAGCACAATGTGAAGCATTCCTACACCAAGTGCATATGTCAACCATATCCCCCGACTGTTCATCACACGAGTGTTAGGGTTCACTTCACTGTGTGCCACGCCAACATTCATTTTGCTTTCTGTTGGGAAAGAATAAAGTACACAATTTCAAAAGTGCTTATCTCAATATATAATTTATTTAATATGAACAAATAATACAATAATGACAAGACAATACAATAGTTCATATTGCAGCTGTTGTCTGAATATGCAAAAGCCATATTTTTAGGGTGTAAAACTTGTCTTCCAATACGAGGTCTCGCCCATGCCCACAGAAGTATGTCACAGACCTACAATAGGGTAATTCATCATCATAATATGTCACACTGATGTATTACTGATCATGCCAGCTAACACTTATCTACAATAAGGATGGCCTGAGGCCAGTGTGAGAGTGTTGGACCAGTCACTTTCCATGTCAGGAAATTATAAACAAATGAGTCATTTTTGCATCATAAATTTATAGCTTTTAATTATAATGTCACATGCAAACATTCAAATGTTGTCAGAGGAATTATTCTTATAAAGGTAAAAATGACATGCTTTTACCATATGTTTGGTACATGGTTCACTGCAAACTGTTCAGGCATACGTTTAAAAATCAAAGTTCAGCATTGCCTAATACACATCTTTATCACTATCTCAACACAACAGTCTCTCTAATCTCTTAATTTCTCAAAATCATCTTGGTTCACTTTGGTTTCTACACTCGCAATTTGATATATGTTAAAAGATCCAGAAAATGCCAATATTGACTCAACTGAAAATCAACAAATAAATGCTATATATACAGGCAGACAAGCAGAATCAGACTTAAATCAAGTCTTCTTTCCTTAATCTTGTCAACAGTGTGCCAGTACCACCTTTGATCCTTTCCCGACTAACTAAGACTCTAAGACTCTAGACTCTAAGACATCTTAGTTATTAAAAACTACATACAGTGGGAGACAGTCATTATGAACACCTGTTCCTCATGAACAACTTCATCTAAAGAAAAAGGTCATATTATAAACGTGTTTGTTAACTTTGTAACACCCGCTGCAGAAAATATACAAGTCCATGACAGATAGTTAGCAGCACAGCTACATTACAAAACACTATTTTATTTCTGCACAATTCACTACGCACTCCTACAACCGCCTCTGTAACATTGTTTAACACGTTTCCCCACAGTATGCGCTTTTAGAGACGATATTTCGGCTTAGGGGCTGAGCCATGCTATTTATTTAGCATCAGCTGGCAGCTGCTTTCATAATAAACACCAGTTGCTTTTGTTTTACTCTAACGTTACTTAAAAAAAACACCCTGAAAACAACAATAAACGCTTTTATAAAAATGTAGTTGTCAACCCATTCGGAACTAGCCAGTTTAAAACGACTACTGAAAACGACGTGGATTCATTACAGTTGTGTAACGGTACCTTATTTGTGTTCGGGTTGAGCAGGCTGGAGCGCAGCACCGGCCTCCGCTGCGCGTACTGCAGGTTGACTCGCCGCGCGCGCACACACACACACCGCTAGCACACGGGCTACCCGAGCTAACGAGATCAGAAAATAAAATCTCGCGAGATTAGCGGACCGCGCCCACTTGAAGTGACGTATACAAATATAAATATTACGAGAAAGGTTTGAAATAGCTTGAAGTAGGAAAAAATGGTTACTTAACGAATGCAAGGCGCCTTCTCTCCTGAAACATCAATAATATTGCGATGTCAGTATAATTTCCAGTATGCATCTTGCTTTAAGCATGTCGAGTTTTTTCATCGTATTTTTCCACAATGAAAAGGACAAGTTACACTGCCCAGGTTATCTTTACCCTAATGAAACGCAGTCAAGAATTGAATACTGAATTGACAAACACGAGTTCCTTCTTATCTCCACAACACCAATCGGTAGAAATAACGGATCTATATTAATGATCATGATCATTTAGATCAGTGTTTGAAATAAAAAAATCCAGTAAACCTTTTTGATCGACAAAGGGAACACCAATCACGGTAGAGAACAAGAATGACGTCATTTAGGCGCCCAGTTAAGCCATGTTGTGGTAACGTGAATGGTGTAAACATTCGTGAATCACACTTTTGATATGATTTTTTTGGATATGTTTAACGGGTTCTTTAATTTTCCACAAAGAAACTAGAAATAAATGTGGAAAATTATAAATACATTCGTTTAAAGTCGTGTTGAGAGGAAAAGCGTTTGCGCCGATGAGTTAATGATATACCACGGTTTGTGTAAACGTAGTGTGTGAAACGGAGATTTGCGACCATTAACATTAGTCGTCTTCATGTTTCAGTCATAAATGTTTATACGTTATTTCGTAGGGTCCACACTATGAAGGCACTTCCAGCAGAGACTGTGCGTTTGTTGTGCAGCTCACAGGTTATAACATCTGTCCTGAATGTTGTCAAGGAACTTATTGAAAATTCACTTGATGCTGGTTCCTCAAGCCTCGAAGTCAAACTGGTAATGTACTTTATTTAAATGTAAATGTTATTTTCTAGTAAATAGATGCAGGCACGTTGTATTGAGGTACATTTTTAAAACGCAGTTTTGGATAACTTTACCCATCTGAGTGGTCCAAAAATAAAACCAATTAGTCTTAGAAATATTTTACAAACATTTTAATGCATTTAGGCCCGGTTTCACAGACACGTCTTACGTAGTTTAAACCAGGACTATGCCTTAGTTGAATTAAGTTATTTATGTCGCTTTTATAAAATGCCTTAGAAGAATACATTACTGGTGTGCATTTTGAGACAAAACAATGGAACTGATATATTTTAAGATATTACTGAGCAAGTTATATTAAGTAAAGACAGGTCACACATTCATTTTAGTCTGGGACTAACCTTAAGCCTTGTCTGTGAAACCGGGCCTTAGTGTTAAATGATAAAACAATATATGTTCTGTCTAAAAATAATGCAAAGTATTTAAACAATATGGTTACTCTGCTATGACATCTGTGTGAATTTAACAGATCTTTAATTTCTCTTATGATCAGGAGAATTATGGATTAGATCGCATTGAGGTCAGGGACAATGGTTCTGGTATCAAAGCTACAGATGTTCCTGTGATGGCTGTAAAACATTACACATCTAAAATCTCATGTCATGAAGACCTGGAACACTTGGAGACATATGGCTTCAGAGGAGAAGCGCTGGCATCCATATGTGCCATTTCAGAGGTCACGCGTCTATGGTTCTAATGAAATCACATACAATCTTATTTCATGAGTCCAGATCTCCTAATGGATCCTTCCTTTTTTCCATCTCTTTCCAGGTTATCGTCACTACCAAAACAGCAGACGATGACTTTAGCATTCAACATACAGTTGATCACAACGGTCAAGTTGTCTCTCAGAAACCATCCCATCTTGGCGAGGGTAGGCGTTGGGTAATAAGAGCCACAAAGGCTCTATCAAAACTGCCTGATAGAGAAAGTTGTTATTATTCTTTATTTATAGTATCACACAACTGAACTTATAATAGACTTTTATCCCCAGGCACCACAGTGTGTGCTTCAAATCTGTTCAAGAACCTTCCCGTCAGACGGCAATATTATTCCAACACTAAGAAATGCAAAGAGGAACTGAAGAGGGTCCAGAACTTACTCATGGCCTACGCTGTTGTTAAGCCTGAATTAAGGATCACCTTGAGTCATAATAAGGTATGTTTATATACAGTAGTACCTGCTCTTCCTAATGAGTAGACAGAAACTTAAAATCCGGTTTAGACTTTACATGAATTGGTGGTTGTATCTTATATAGGGTTTCAGCAGCAACAACATAAACAAACGTTATGTGGCCGGGGCCAAAATAACCTCCGGTAGACCTCTGCAAAGAATCAACTGTTGAGTAGTTTTAATGTAATTTAATACAAATAATATACAATAAAATATGAATTAATATTAATATAAAGAAATTAAATAATACTTATTAAATTATTAATACATATTTTTTTAAATATTATAATCAAACACAGACCGGACGTTGACTTCCAAATATATTTTTAAAAACCACTTCTATTATTCAGCAGCAGTCCTACACTTCCCAAACCCTAGAAATATCTAAAAAACCTTGTGAAAAATCTTAAATAATTATAGGAAAGTCATGTAGATTTCTAAAGTGAATGTACATTTGTTTTCTGGTCATACTCCGCTTTCAAAATATTTCAGAAATATTTCTCTTCATTCAATAAAATAATCATATTGCAACAATAAAATACTATTCATCCTACTCTAAAAAAATCATCAAAAAAATAAAAATAATTTATGTACAGTTGTTTTAAAATAGACTTGGAGAATGAGCTTTTGCATGAAGGCAGTCATTCGACCACAAGGTGGCCTCATACATCAACGAATACAACAGTGCTCTAACTCTGAATGTAGGAGTTTACCCATATAGTCATTCAATAACTTCTAACTATTTACACGGCTTAAGATCAGTTTTTTATTAGAACTTTAATCGCATACCTCATTACAATATTACTACAGTGTTAATGTTTTTGCTTTATACATTTTTTGGGGTCCTGATATTAATCAGCAAAAATCTATCAAATTGCATTCCTGCATGCAATGAAATTAACTGCTGGAAAGTGAATGCAGAATGTATTAAAAATTTGTTTAATGGAAAGTGGGAAAATGTATTTTAAAGAATAGCTCACATGAACGAAGACAACATTTTTTTTAGAGATCCTTCATCTAATAACCTGTGCATGTTTTGATGACAGCCTGGACATGGTCAGGATTTAAACATGTTTGTCTAAGGATGCTGGTCTGTCATCAATTAGAGCTCAAGCTGTGTTTGTTTTCGTACGAGGAGGAGAAAGTGGACATTTCAACTGCTTCTAATCCAAAATTAGCAGTGCAACCGCAGGGCGAGTCACTAAGCCTTCGAATACAACACTGCCATATGATCCTAAAGTAACAAGCAACGTGGTATAAGTTTTCAGACTGTTTTTTTTCCGATAACAGCTTGGTCTTATTAGAGAGTATGGATCTGGCCTTGCTCGGTGAGACCTCTCTTAACTTTCACTAAATTCATATCATTCAGGTTGTAGATCATCAGGGGAGGGCCGTGCGCTCATTTCATGCCATCAGCATTTCCAGGCATATCTCGTATCACAAACTTTGCACTTCGTCCTGCATTGGGTTTCATGACTTTTCCAAAAGCTGTTTACTAGTCTGATCTCTTTACAGTCACCAAATTGTATATTTCGTAGCAGAGATGTGTGCTGCTGACCGCATGCTTTCAGAAATCAACACCTTGGATATATATACTTGCTCGTGGAGGTGCCAACAACAGGAAAAATCGCGGGTGTGAAATATGTGCAGAATTGCGCTCTTTACATTGATTGGTCATTGGTTGGCACTGCGAGTGACCCAAGAGCCCAATATAAACGTTTTATAATGATGACTAATCATTTTTTTTGTTTTCGGAGTTTGGAAAATGACCGTTTCACATGGCACTCTATTCCCTTAGAATCTCTTAAGATGAAATGCTTCGTCTCAGTTTGTGCGTTTGCAAGCAGTGCTCTCTGGATAGTTGATTTTGTATCCAAACATTCCCCGAGGATAATTGTTTATTATGAACTTTTTTGACATATTATTACTTGACTGGTAGATAATGGCTGTTTGCGAGCACGCATTCACACAGGTGGTCTTATTTTAGGATGACCAAAAAATAACTTGACCCGTTTTACCATGTTGTTACAGGCTGTGGTCTGGCAGAAATCCAGGGTGTCGGATCACCGAGCTGCCCTCATGGCTGTGCTCGGAGCGGCCTGCGTAGCCAACTTGCTCCCCGTCCAACATCACCAGGAGCAACCAGAGGTCAGTGAAGCACAGAGAAAACACGGGCATATTTATCATTTCCACCATGAGCTGTAGGGTTCCACAGATGCACCAGCACATGGACCGACGTCAAACTTTGCCTTGGGAAGCTTTTTTTAAGTACAGAATCTTTCTACCTACAGAACCTTATGTAAATAAATGTGTTTGCACTTTAGCTTTTTTATGAAAGAAATCGATCATGCACATTTAAAACATTTTAAACTTCAAACTTCTCCACGCTTCTGTCAGACTGCTAAACCCAAACACTCGTGTGATAAGTTGATTCCGAGCGGCTTTCCTCTCCCTGGAGAGCTGCTTCACTTTCTGGTTTTGCATTCCACAGCGATGACTTCTTGCATGAATGACTCAGCATTCTACCTAGGTTATTTCTTATATAAAAGCTTTTAACGTTCATGATACGTTTTAAATTTTGATGCAATACTTGTAGAAATAAACCAATTTGGATATCTAGAAAGTGTTTACAGCGGCTGTATTACTGTATGTGCCCCACAATATTGAAAAGCAATCTGTGTTATTCGCTTTGTGCCACAAGGTTATAGTTTTGCATCTTATAAAGGTTCTTAGTTTTTTAACAAAAGTGCATTTAAAGTGATAGTTCACACAAAAATGAAATTTCGGTCATCATTTACTCACCCTCATGTCATTTCAAAACTGTTTGACTTTATTCTTCTGCACAACACGTAGAAGGTAATAAGAAAAAAGTGGTTAACCGGCACCCATTCACTTGCATTGGTTTTGTTTCCATACAATAGAAGTGAATTGGTGCCGGCGCTGTTCGGTTACCAACATTCGTCAAAATATCTTCTTTTGTGTTCTGCATAAGAAATGAAGTCATTCAAGATTGAAATGACTAGAGTGAGTAAATAATGACAGAATTTTCATTTTTGAGTGAGCTATCACTTTATATTAATAGTTGTTGTACAGGATATGACAATAACTGTGATGTGCCAATATTAGTGCCGACATGTATGCTGTCATGTGCCGTTTTCCTCACAGTGGTCAGTGAAGGATTACATTACAGTTTCAGCAGTCCTACGGACTGAATGTGACAAACTTTGTGACAAATGCAGCAGTGAATTAAAGGTGCCTACGGGAGACTCCAATGAACATGGTGAAAGGGACCTAAGGGGTCATAACCTGCCAGTGTTGGCCAGAGGCCACAATAACACCGCTTTGGCACCGGTTTATTATACTGCCACGAATGTAACGGGCAGGCATTTGTTGAACAACTCGTGTGAAAGAGAGATATGGGGTTTTGCATTAATAAAAACTAAGCGATTTGAACATTTCTCTCTCACACAGACAAATGTGCACGTATGGAGCTTTAATGTTTCCTGCAGCGTTGGTAGCAGTCTATATGTAATGTTTGTTGCAGGTATAACAGGCTCAATGCCTGCTGTGCTTTTTATCACTAATCCTGTTTGACTTATTTTAGTTGATTTATTTTCACTCTTCAGTACATTTTCATAATATATTGGATGAAGAATTAAACTTGCAATTTCTAAAGATGAAAATTATATTCTTTTATGGCAATATAACAAAGTGAACATGGGGTAAAATCTATATAGTCTCACTACTAAAGGCATACTTTAACCAAAAATGAAAAATTTCATAATTTACTCAGCTTCATGTCATTCCAAACCTATAAGACTTTCTTTTTCGCAAAACACAAAAGAGGGTATTTTAAAGAATGTTGGTAACCAAACATCATTGGTCCCCGTTGTTTTCCATTGACATAACCACATAGACATTTCTCAAAATATCTTTTTATGTTCCACAGAATAAAGTTGTGCAGTTTTTGAATGTCATAAAGGTGAATAAATATTTCTATTTTTTGAGTGAACTATCCCTGTAAACAGAATATTTTTCACTTTCCTTTCTTTAGTCTTTTTCCGTTATACACTATTCCTTAAAGGCATAGGTCACCCAAAAATGAAAATTCTGTCATCATTTACCCACCCTCAAGTTGTTCCAACACAATTTGTTGTTCTGTTGAACACAACAGTTTTGGGGCACCATTGACTACCTTAGTAGTTTTCTTCCCACTATGGAAGGCAGTAGTGCTCCAGAACTGTTCGCTTACAAACGTTTTTCCGAATATCTTTCTTGTTTTCAGCAGAACAATAAAATTTACACAGGTTTGAAACAGAAATTTTCATGTTTGGGTGAATTATCTCTTTAATAACATCCTTCTGTAGCAACTGACATCATTTTGTTGGGAAAAAAACAAACTCGTCAGTCCCTAATTTTGTCTCTTTATTATCCTGGGTTTTAAAATTTGTGCCCAAGCTTGTCTTGATATATTTCCGAAGGTCTACTCTGTCTTTTTATAGAAGTACTCAAGCAAAATGACCCACAAGAATATTCCTTTTACAAAGGTTAAGGAGTTCAAAAAGGTAGTGCGTTATAGGAACGCGGCCGCTACAATTATCTTTCTATTTTTTACCCTCAAATGATGCATTTGACCTTTTCCACCTTCGTCAGCATTAGCACCCTCTTACCTCCCTTTCTTTCAGCAAAAGGTCCCCTATCACAAAATCTGCCTCTCCTTCTATAATTATCCCCCTGCTGCGAAGACACGTATGGGTCATACAGTACATGCATGACAGTGAATCTGGCCTGATCTCATCTTCGCCCTGCTGGAGAGGATGCTATTGTTGGTGCACACATGGTGTCCTACTTTGATACGTGAAGTTGATGGAGAACGTACAACGCTAGCATTGTCTAAATTTGCCGGATCATTTAACTGTGATTTATTCACGTTAAACATCTTCTCACAGAATACGCCTTTAGCAGAGCCGTGCAGTTTGAATAGAGTCCCCGCTTGCACTTTGAGCTCATGTACGAATCATTCTCTGTAGGCACACTTCAGTATTTGGCTCGGTCGGATACTGGCAGCCCTCTCATCTCCCGCTGAATGTATATCAGAACACATTGCGCATACAGCTACGCTCGAGGATGGATTTCGCTGAGTCTTGCCAATGTTCTTTAAAGCCATGTGCCAGATGAGAACGCATCTTCGCTCACTGTTTATTGGTTGCGGGCCGTCCTAGCATTCTAGGAATCGGTGAGCTTTACCAGGAGTTAATTTACAGCCTGAGAGGGGAGGATCTGTTGGAGTAATCAGTCATTAACTTGCACACTCATCATCGGGTCGAGCGAGATGCCAAGACCATTGCAAACCCTTCACCCCCCTCGTGGCTTTGACATGTGAAGCCATATGTAGATTGCAGCGAAGTGTTGGATTTTTCATAAACCTCGTTACCAAACCATGTCATGCAGACATAACAGTTTGGCTCTTCTGAAATTCTGAATTATTAAACAGGACATCTGTTCTTTGAAGAAAGGAACCTCGTAAACGATTATGTAAAAAGTATTCCTGTTGTTTTAGTTGTAATGCTTGTGCTGTCAACAAAATATTACATTGTTTTCTTTTCAACTTTGGCTTAGAAAATTTGCTCTGTAAATTGTGTCACGGGCATGAATGATACCTTCAAATTGTGACTCCAAAACACTGCAACTACTTACACTTTTTTTTGGTTTTGCTCCAGCGAACGCCGCTAGCATTTCTTCATAATGTATACTATAGGTATCACATTAATATTTCTTAGCATTTTTAGTAAATAGAGGATGAGTTCACCCCAAAATGAAAATTCTCTTTTATTTTATTCACCACAATGCCATGCTAGATTTTATTTATCCGAACAGAAATGAAGTTGTTTTTATAAAAATACTCTTCACTTAATGTACATATAGGTCCAAAAAGCACACGCATCCATAATAAACGGCATCATAAAAGTAATCGAAATCAATCCAGTAGGCAAAGACCATTCCAAGTTTTCATTAAATCAGCATTTCTAGATGTATTGTGGCCATTCCAGTCCAATGTCTGTTGAATTTCACCAAAATCAAACCTCAGGAGTGACATAAAGTCATCCAACAGCAATGTGAAAGACTGACAGCATGATAAGACACATGAAAACTGTGATAAAATCAAGGTTGTCACATAAAAATGGAACTTTTCTTAAATACACGTACAAATATTACTGATGTATTGCTTAAAAGCGAATATGAACTTGTTTTACAGAGCATCTTTTCTGTTATTTTGACCTGCTTCTCCAGTTTTCAGTAGAAACAATATTTTTATTTGACGCATTTATTTGACGTATTAAACGCATACCTATAAAGTGTATATTCAGAAATAATTTGTGAATTCTCTTAAATTGTTTCTGCGGCTGTATGTTTGT
Source organism: Triplophysa rosa (assembly GCF_024868665.1). Taxonomy (NCBI): domain Eukaryota; kingdom Metazoa; phylum Chordata; class Actinopteri; order Cypriniformes; family Nemacheilidae; genus Triplophysa; species Triplophysa rosa. The sequence continues at coordinate 5,621,867 of NC_079895.1, forward strand.
AATACAAAATGATTCATATGAATATTTTGCAAAATTGAAACCAAAAGAAGAGCATCACAGTGTTTCTTTCAGTCTTTCGAAGTAGTTTCAGTTTTGCCAAATAAGCTCAGAATGTGATTTCATTTCACTTCATAAGACATTTTTTTATCCCACTGGGTTCGTATGGATAACTATGGATAACTGTAATATGTTGCTTTTGTAACTTCAACGTTTTGAACATTTATATGTATGTTTAGTGACGGATATTGAAATAAAAAAACGTTCAGTAGAAATAAGAAAGGCAAATACATAAAGATGAGTAAATTCAGATTTGTTTTTGTTGGGTGAAGTATTCCTTTTAAATATTTTTGTCTGCATGTATATATTGCTGTACTTAATTGTATATTGCTATCCTTTAGTTTTCTATACAGTAGATGCTGTGAGTGTCTCTGAGTAACTCCTTATGGAACAGTGCTTTCAGATGAAGTGGGTTTTACCAGTCGATTGTTTTTGCACTGTGGCCGGATCCTTCTGCAATTAAAAAGCCGCAATAATAACCTCCATTCAGAGCTCGGAACAGAAACGACTGGGTCACCTACGCTGGCGTAATGGACAAATGTAGCAAAGTACACAAAACATAAGTGGTGATTGTGAAAGTCACAATACCCCTGATTATAAAATTTGTCAAAGATTCCAATTAAAATGTCCTTTTGCCAGCCAACTGCTGTGCTTGTTAATTCTAAATTGTGAGCTCAAGCATCGCACTCCAGCGCTAGATCACTGAATAATTTGTTGCTGTTTCTCTTCTCTTCACATTGCCGGCGGAGCGTTTAGCCAACAGAAACTGTTTTCATTGCAAAGTTAAGCAGCTTGGCCACTCCATAGTTAGGAGCTGACAAATGAGCTCTAATAGCACAGCGAAATCCTAATTGGTTGCTGCAAAGTGGGCTAAAGTGCAACAGTGTCATGCATGCAGAATGTCGCTCTGTTTTGGAAAAACGTTTATGGAAATAAGGTTGTATATATTATCATTAGTAAATGCATTAGCTAACATGAACTAACAATGAGCAATGTAGTTTTTCAGCATGTATTAATCCTTGTTAATGTTAGTTAATGCTAATACAATTATTTATGTTTGTGCAATAACTAATGTTAACTGTAACAACATTTGATTTTAAAAATGTATTTGTAAATAATGAAATTAACATGAACACACAATGAACAATACTTCCAATAAACACAATACATTTACATTTATGCATTTTGCGAATGTTTTAATCCCTCAAGGCAGGGGCTTTCAAACTAGGGTCTGGGGACCCCCACGGGGTCTCCTGAAAGTGTGTGAAAAAATTAAATTGCAAGTCTACTGAACATTATTACCGTCTCATTTTTAAATGTTCGTATTCATAAAGTGTTATTTTTCTAAAATAGTTAAATGTTTCCTTATTCATAAACGTATGTATAGACAAATATTTATGTTAAGAATGGGTCCCTCACAAAAGGTTCATCATATTTGGGGGTCATTGGCATCATAAAGTTTGAAAACCCCTGCCTTAAAGCAGTAGTTCACTTTAAAATGTCGTTAGCCGTTCCGTGTGTTTATTTCTTCTGTCGAAAACAAATTGGGGCTTATGAGGAAAGCTATCCAGGGTTCTTCTCCATATAATGGACTTGAACGGGGAGCTGATGGTTAACATTCCACATTTCTGTTTCATCGCAGCTTCAAAAGGCTCTTCACGACACCAGCCGATGAATAAAGGTGTTGTCTAGCGAAACGGTTAGTCATTTTCCAAGAAAACTACAAAATGATATACTTTTTAACCATTAATACGAGGTTTGCACTGCCTCCGTGATCCACGACTTCCGTATTAAGCAATCACGTTGGAAAGGTTACGCTCACCCACATGTCATGGACGTGCATCCTGCAGGCACTCCGAGGCAGTGCAAACCATATATTTGTGTTTAAAAAGTATAGAATTGTTTAGTTTTCTTGGAAAATGACTAATCGTTTTGCTAGACAACACCCCTATTCATCGGCTGGTGTCGTGTAGAGCATTTTGAAGCTGCGATGAAACTGAAATTTGGACCTAACCCCCAGTTCAAGTCCATTGTATGGAGAAGAACCCTGGAAAGCTTTCCTCATGAGCCTCAATTTGTTTTCGACAAAAGAAATAAACACACAGACAGCTTGTATGACATGTGGGTGAGTGAATTATCATGAACTACTCCTTTAAAGTATACATTTTATATATGATTATGTGTTCCTTGGGGTTCGAACCCATGACCTTTGCACAGCTAACGCAATGCTCTTGTATAACTTTGTTTTATCTGTCTTGAGGTGATTTTGAGGAGTTTTATCTTTACACAGATTGACATTGATGGCTTCCTTCCCAAACCGGGCTCAGATATTAATTCTACAAGCTCTTCAAGCCCCGATAAAACATTTATCTTTGTAAATAGTCGACCAGTGCATCACAAAGATATGCTTAAGGTAATAAGACTCACACAAAGCAGTTTGCTTACACTTATTTACTATATTTATGCATTTGGCAGACGTTTTTATCCAAAGTGTCCAAGTTGTCCATTTTTTATCAGTATGTGTGTTCCCAGAAAATCAAACCCACCAGCTACAGGAATACCATTTAACCAAATGTATAGTCAGATGGTTCACCGTTATAAGCTTTAACCAATGGGTCATGATAGCTTGGCCTGGGCGATAAAGGAAATATTCACAATACAGTGTATTTACAATGATAATGCCAGCGTTAAAGTAGTCATCCAAATAATGGATATCCTGATGTCTTTTAACATTATGTGCTTTTATTTGCCGATTAAGTAATCGTGTATATTTTTGTGGGTACCTCTCAGCTTGTCAAGCAGTACTACACCAACAGTCACTCCAATAATGACTCTGTAAGCCGGCGGTATCCCCATTTGATGATAAACATCACCATTCCTGCATCGACTGTGGACATCAACCTGACACCAGACAAAACCCAAGTGATGCTACAGAATAAGGTACACAGTTCAGACATCCTTACCTAAAGCCATTACTTAGTCTAAAATGCTGTTCCCGTGCCACACGTTTTATTGATAGAACCTTCTTTAACACTTTCTACCAGGAAGAAGTGATGTTGGCCGTGGAGATGATGTTGATCTCCTTGTATGGGTCTTACTCCATTGGCGATGACAAACTCAAAACGGGGAAAAACAGCTCTAAGCGTGTGCAAAATCCAGACAGGGTTTGTACCGATGAGGAACAGCCCACCACAGATATTAGTTTGATGGGCCCACCTGAACAGCACACCACAGATATTAGTTTGATGGGCCCACCTGAACAGCCCACCACAGATATTAGTTTGATGGGCCCACCTGAACAGCCCACTACAGATATTAGCTTGATGGACCCACCAAAACATCTTGAACATTCTTACACAAATACAAGTATACATGAGGTATCTTTGAACACTACCGCAAACACCAGCTCTTCTTCATCTTCTGATGATTGGATAATCAACAGAAGATCAAGTGATTTTGACAGTATCAATTCCTCATCTGTTGATGACGTTGCAATGAACTCTACAGCGGATCTTAACTGTAACTCTCCAAAGGCCTCAAAGAGCGACAGTGGCCCTAATGGACAGAATGACCTATCTGCTGAGAGTTGGAGCATGGGCAAGTCCTTCTCAAATCAAATCACAGGAGAGGACCTAGAACCTGTGAAACTCCATCTCCCGAAAGCCGACCAAGACTGCAGAGATCCTACGACGACTAAGAAGACCAGTCCGTCCAAGACGTCATCTTACACGATCATGGAGAAGATGGCCAAGCTGACAGCCTTCGACCTGATCAGCAACTGCTCCGTGCGTCAGCCTCTGTCTGCCTTTTCGCTGTTTGAGCAAGACACCAGATCGCAAGTCCTCGAGGAGAACCCGAAGGCCAGTCTTCAGGATGTCACAACTGCTGTAAAAGAGCGATGGGAATGCCTGGGGGAGGAAGACCGAAAGAAGTAAGTTTCCAGATTTCCAGTTGTTGTGATTTACTTTCTCTCAGTGTAGAAAGAGAAAAATAGGCCTGCCACTAGCATGTGTGAAATATGGATTGGAAAGTCTGCCTGGCGTGTTCGCGTTTCTACAGGAAGAATTGTTAAGATGAATCGTTTGCGTTTTCCAGAAAATGGCATGTGATTACTCGGTTTGATGGTCGATAGGCCTGTTTTCCATTGTGAAACAGGCATTCTGTTTTCTGAAGAATGTCGTGTTTTTGCACCACCCTGAATTCCTGGATGCCAGATGATTCTGGTTTATTCTTTATCAGATGAAGTGCTTATCTGTTTCATTTATTGGTTGTTTATGAGCTCTGGGAATACCCCGGTTGGATATGTGGATAAACCTGTATAATCTTTTTCAAGCTGGACACACCTGTTCATTCTTTATTGTGAATATGTTCAACATTTTAGAATGAAAGCAATGCGTTTGAAACTATAAAATAAGCCTAGTGGAAATGGGAATTATGTTGCGAAGAATGTTACAAAACAAACTCATATTTTAGATTGATGCCTACTCGGCAGTCTTCAACAAACTTCATGATGTGTCTACCTGGGATGCTTTTTAGTACAGAAATCAAACCATCATTCACACATTTCTGCCTATTGCCCCTTGTGTGTTTGTTTGTCACATTATACCGGTATTGACTCTAACTATGAAATAACTAGCGTAATTATCGATATTGTGTACTATATGACAATATCGTAATGATACTTTAATGTTGTATGTGGCAGTTTTACACCAGTTTAACATTTTGGCTCGAGTCGCAATGGTTACAAATCTCTCTCTTTCTCTCTCTTTGTGCCTCCCTATACTCGTATTTTGAGTGCAATTGATTTGCCCAAGAGAATGAAAAAACTAAATCAACAAAATTAAGATAAATTTAGCATTATTTATTAATAATATTCAAGGGATAGTTCATCCAAAAATGAAAATTCTGTCATTGTCATTTCAAACCTGTATGACTTTTAAAGAATGAAGATATTTTGAAGAATGTTGGTAGCCAAACAACAACGGTACCCATTCACTTCTATTGTTTAGACAAAAAACCAATTCAAGTCAATAGGTACCGTCATTGTTTGGTTACCAACATTCTTCAAAATATATTTTTTGGTGTTCTGCAGAAGAAAGAAAATCGCACAGGTAAGTAACGAGTAAATGGTGACAGAATTTTTTATTTTTGGGACATGTCAAGTTAAGTTAAGACTGTGTCTTAACAACTGGTCCCACTGACTAGCAATTAGTTAGGACTAATAAGTCTTACATTTCAGATTTTAATTTGACCAATATTCCTTTTTATGTGACTGACTTAAAGAAGTTATGAGCAGTCTTAAAGAAAAAATTGGATGACTAACTTGTAAGACTAGTCTAAGCAGTTTATGCAACCGGCCCCAGGATTCAGGACATGTTATTTCAACAACAAGAGCTGTACCCCTCCCAAAAAGCAGACCAAGTCAGCATAATTAAATCGGATGGAAAGTGTATCTCAGCATTGGTAGTGGCGCTTAAGTAACGTATGGAAAAAGTTGTACATTAAACCTAAAATAGGCCTTATCAAGTCCTTGCCCCCTTTCCCGAAGCTGTATGGTTGCAGGGACTTCTAAAGGATATTTACACGAATCCATGTAACATGGGTTCATGTAACATATGGGCATGCTGAGCTTAGGGGTCAGAGATTGTTGTCATGGATGCTTGGGGGAGGGAGATCAAGAGTTGAATAGCTCGAACAGAACCTGTCCCCCCCAAACCATGCTTGTTATATTTTGGTTGCCGTGTTCTGATGCAGCAATAAAATGGTTGGCGCTGATCCAGGGACTCTATATGAACTTGGTTTACGTCCAAAGTGCCCACAACAAGGGAGCGTGTGGCTTGCTTATTGCACAGTTTATGTGCTTTTGATGCTCGTTATGAATTCCAGGCTTAAGATGCAAACTGTGCTCGCTAAATGGCTTTTTAATGTCCATTACGGTCGATCTCAGGAGGTGAGAGAAATAGCGTATTATTTTTCCATGTGCTCATTTTACACTCTTTGTGTGACTGATATTACGGCCTGTTTTGTGGCTGCAGGTCGTAGTGATGCTATATCGACTCTCTCGGTGGGGTTCATGGTATCTGTTGCGGGGGTCTCCATTCCTGTTCCTAGAGGGTCACTGTCCTTCAGAGTTACCTCTTACGCTAATCTAATACACCTGCCTGTCATTTTCACGTAGTCTTGAAGACCTTGATCAGCTTGTTCAGATGTGTTCCATTAGGGTTGGCGGTAAACCCTGTGGGACAGTGGCCCTCAACGACCAAAGTTCAACTGCCCTGGCCAAGATCAGTAGTGCCACAGATAAAAGGATAATTTTGACAACTTTACAGCTCAGATAACACACATTCACAGGCATGAATTACATGCATTTCTCTTCAGATAAATTGCTGTAAATATGTTTGTTCAAAACTGCAAAAATCAGCCTATGATTGGTTTATGTATACTTGACTTTGCATATTAAACTAGGTGAAGAGAAAGTATGACTTACAGTATTAGAAATTAAAGCAGCATGTTGCATCGTTTACCTCTATGAAACGGGCAGGTTATTTTACGTACTTATTTTTATGTGTGTTGAAGTCAAATGACGTCAAACTGACATTGTCTGCAAAATTGTACCCAACAAAAAGTGTAAATCATTATTATGAGGCTAGCATTTTGAATTGGGGTAATGTAATGAGACAGTTTTCAATAGGGGTGTACACTCTAAAAAATATTCTGTGGTGGGGTGTGCGATACTGGCAAAAAAATTATATCTAGATATTTTCTGGGTCATCCCGATAAAGATAAGCAGGCGATATTTCGCATCCTATAGTCTTATGTTGTACTAGCTCCATCTTACATGTTACCAGGATAGTCATTGTTGATATTATTAATATAGAATGAGAAAGATTTTCTCATCAAATCCTGTCATCATTTACTTATTCTCATGTCAACCTTTGTGCCTATTACTTGTGCAGAACTTAGTTCTTCTTTCACACAAGAGTCATATACAGGTTTTCAACAACATACGGGCAAATAAACGATGTTTGAATAAATTATATTTGAATGAATGTTGAACTATCCCTTTAAGGAAACGGTTTTTAATCAAGTAGAAACACAACACATCACTGGTGTTCGGTGAACTGACAGAGACAACTGCTGCTTCCATTCTATATAGTAGGCGAAAATGAGTATGAGTCATGAATAGTATGTCCGAAACTTCAGTATGCAAAAAAACAGTAGGCGAGAAATACCCCGATGGTCTAATACTTCTGCCGAGATTCGTGAGTGTGGATAGGATGGACACTTTTCTATCCCATGATGCCACGGGAGCTGAGCAACGGTAAAAATTTCAAAAGTAAATCAAATAAATATAACGGAAAACTTTAAGACGGACGTCCGTTTTTAATGTAAGTGCCAATAAATGAATTTCTTGTGACTAAATTATGTTTTTAGAAATGCTCACGTATAGGTTGTTGTTAAAACATCATAGGTCAAAGAGCATAAGGGTCACATGACCATAAAACATGGCGGACGCAGTATGTCCGAAATGTATTCATACTACACCCACTCATACTATATAGAACGTACTGTTTTAACGGCCAATAGGTGGGCCTTATTTAAATTCAGTACGTACTGTCACAGTGCGATTTCGGACGCAGCGAGCGTGATTGACTAAGATGCAAACTGCGCTGTGAATGTGCATGCGCAGTGCTTGACTGAAGTATTTGTGAACACTGAGTGCTGTTTTTTTGTAGTGATTAAAAAACGTGTGACATACTCGATAATATGAACTCGCACATCTCAACATCGCACAAGATTTACGGTACTATCGCACACGATACTGGGCTTAGTAAATATCACAAAAATAAACGTATATTAACTTAATAAAATCAAAAGTTTTTTAGTGGGATATATAAAAAATAATTTAAAATCAAACTGTTAATTACTCTAAAATGTACATATATTATTTAAGTTTATTTAATGAAAAAACAAGTATTTAATTAACAAATTATATTTTTAATATACACTTATGAATTCTAATAGAAATATTTGAGTTATTCACATTTACGTAAATTTTTTACTTACATTTACTCAATTTAAAAAGCATATTTCATTGATTTCACAGCTTTAACATTTACTCAACTTTTTGCTTGTAAATTGATTGACATGTAAAATCACAGTTACGTTTTTTTAGAGTGTAGCACAGTACACATATTCGTACCGAACTGTTTGAAATGGGACTTCCGGATCGGTTACACATGTCAACCGAATGCAATCTTTAACAGTAGTTAACAGTAGGCTTGTTTTACTTGCAAATCTTCCTTGAAATCCGAATCCTAAACTCAAAGGTATTTGTGAAGATCTGTCAAAGTAAATGTCTTCTTAACTTTAACAAATTATGACACACCCACAATATTTTGTCCCGTAAGGTTAAAAAGTACTGTAGTACTTTATTTGAGAATTTAAGATTTATTTTGTTTTATTATATTTTATTTATGTATATTTTTTTATTTAACATTGTGTTTAAAATGTAAACTGTTTATGTTTATAAACGTTAATAATAAAAGAAGGGCAATTTTGTTTAGCTTTTTTTCTCCCAACTGTACCGAAATTGAATCGAATCGGGACTTAAAAACCGTGGTACGAACCAAACCGTGAAATTTGTGTACCGTGACACACCCATAGTTTTCAACACTGATTTTTATGTACCTGCTCAATAATTAATTTTTGTAACCAAAAAAGTTAGTTACAGATTGCAGCTTTATAGATGCCGCCAGTTATAAGTGTTGGTCATGTAAAATGCCCTGGAAACTAATGTCATACAAAGTGTGGCAGCCTTGTTTTTTCTCCAATTTTTGTTTTAATTTTTCATATTTAAATGTCAACCACAAAGACCTTAATTGCATTTCCATTGTGTAATAGCAGCAAACCAAAGTCCAAAAGCCCTCAGGTCAAAAAACAATTCAGTGTGCATGGCACAGTGTTCCCTCCGGCTTCAACCTTCTGCTCTATTATGAAATCATTTATCTCCCCCATTGGCCTGTTATTGCTTTTCTCTTGTTTTAGGCACATTTCATGCCTTCGTCTTGATTTGCATCTTTTTCTCGCACCCAAGCTGAGAAACCACACAGCGCATTTGAAACAGTGCCCAGTCTATTGTACAGTAGCGAGCTCCATGCAATTGCACAGCTGTTAATTGGCAAAACCATGGAGAAACTTCCAGTGGAGGGTCAAGGCTGCATGTTTTTACAGGCCCTCCCTCCTGCTCTTCGGCCCCCATCTGGTCACAGGTAGCAGATGTTTTTTTGTCTCGCCCATTTCTGCGATGTGATTTAAAGCAGCCCGCTTAGAATCTCACGAGCAAATTAAATCAAGTTTGCGTGTGTGAATTGAGGTGATTTTGTTAGTTACAACTTCTGGCCTCTTTGCTGAAACCCATTCATACCCTGCATGCGAGTCATTGGTGAGTGTTCAAGAAAGTGGAATATACACCTACCTATTATTTGTTAAAGGGATTGTTCACCCAAAGAAAAAAATGTATTCCCCATCATGTCGTTTAAAACCTGTATATGACTCTTGAGATATTTTGAGAAATGTTGTTTTTGTGTCCATACAATAAAAGTCAGAGGGGGTCAATGTTATTTGGTTTTTAGTTCTGTGGAAGACAGAAACTAATACAGGTTTGGAATGACAAGAGGGTGAGCAAATGAACTATTATTTAGAATAATATTAAGTAAAAGTCATCAAAACAACTGGAAAATTTCACCAGATCTTTTTTGAATTGATTTTCCTGGACTGTTTTCCTGGAAATTTTCTCAACAAACGTAATCCGGTATGTCCACCTGGCATACTTTTAAAGAGTATTGAATCCCACACTGTAGTGTACAGACTTTTGGTAATGGATGACGTTTAACCACATTATCTGTTGCTTGTCCTCATTCAAATAGCCACAGAGAAGGAAATACAAAATGTACTGCTCGGACTGTAACGAAATGTTTTTGTATCACATCGCTTCTTAGGTATGAAAGCAAGGCGGAAAAATCTCTGAACTACTACAACCTTCAAAGGAAGAGGGCAACGGAGGGAGGTGGCCAGTGTGCAGAGGGCAAGAAGCAGATGAACGCCAGCTCTTCGTTGAACAAAGCTCAAGGCGTGAAGCGCAAGGCCCCCCTCGCCAACCAGCAGGCCCTGGACAAACTCTTCTCCGCTCAGCCCCCGAGCAAGAGGAGCCCTGCCAAGCTCTCCAAACCCCTCCCGTTCAGTATTGAAACCCTCAAGCGGAGTCTTAACCTCCTCTGCAACCAGAAGATCTCGAGTACGCAGGGCCTCAGGCTTGTAAACCGCTTGGCTTCTCACGGTGCCTGGGTCGTTTTATGCGGCAGAAAGCTCATGTTGTTGAACCCGTTTCGAGTGGAGGAGGCCTTGCTGTTTAAAAGACTTCTGAAGAATAATATACTTCCAACAGCGCAAATGCAGACCCCTGTACAGCTGACAGATGGGTAGCAATGGCTCTTAATTTGGATGTGTACAGACCCCTGATTTCTGTTCTTGTCGTTCTCTTAGTAAATTTATTTATATGTGACCCTGGATCACAAAACCAGTCTTAAGTAGCAAGGTGACATTTTTAGTAAAAGACAAAAATACATTGTGTGGGTCAAAATTATCGATTTTTCTTTTATGCCAAAAAACATTAGGATATTAAGTAAAGATCATGTTCCATGAAGATATTTTGTAAATTTCCTACCTTAAATATATAAAAACTTTATTTTTGTGATGAGTGGATGGTCTGCCACAGTGCCCCTGATTAACAACTTCAAAGGCAATTTTCTCAATATTTTGATTTTTTTGCGCTCTCAGATACCAGAGTTTTAAACGGTTGTATCTCAGCCAGATATTGTCCTATTCTAACAACTCAAATATCTATAGACAGTTTATTTATTCAGCTTTCAGATTATGTAAAAATCTCAATTTCGAAAAATTGACCCATAAGACTGGTTTTGTTGTCCAGGGTCACATATTACGATTTGCCATTTGGAATTCATATCTTTACTGTTCATCATTTATCAGCTCCCCAATTAATAAGCTTGTACTGTATATGAACATGCACTTCTTTTTTCAGGGTACTTGGTGGGCAGGAGTACATGGATATTCTCATGAATATGGAGAAAGGCAGTCCCTGTCGTAACGGAGACATCTGCTTTACTGATCCTAGGCTTGTAGCAAATGGTTTTCAAATCAAGCTAATTCCAGGTAATTTCATAACATGGTTTTGGGGATTTTCTTCGGTCTTCATTTTTTTTATAGGCATATTAGATGGTTAAGGTTGGCTAGAATTTGGGGTTTGTTAGCAGTCAGACTTACAGTATTAGTGCTCAGTGTGTAACACATACAACAATGCAAGACTTTACGTCATTATACATTATAAAAAAACATTTGGTTCTTTGGGGACCCAAAACTGATTGGTCTATCTATGGCATTGACATTATTTTGGCGGAACATATACTTTAATAAATTCAAAAAATTGCGAATTTATGATTAATCACGATTAATCACATCCAGAATAAAAGTGTTTACATAATATTTCTCTGTGTACTGTGCATATTAAAACTCGCACACATACATGTATACATATTTATGAAAATTTCACATGTATTTATTGATATTTACCAATCATTTAAATTATATATAAAGTTTTTCTTAAATATATGCATGCATGTGTATGTTTTTATGAATACAAAATGTATATGCACATTACACTGACATATATTATGTAAATGCAAACTTTTATTCTGGATGCATTAATCATTTAACAGCCTTTATGTAAACTTACAACAATTTACAAAATGTATCCACTGATCATGACAAACGAATTGTCCTGAAAAGAGTCTCTCAAAGCTGAGGAAAAGTTTTTTTTTTGACATTATATTCTTAAAAAAGTGGAACAAAACGTTCTTAACAGTGATTTTTTTTGGTTCCTCAAATATCTATTAAGTCAAGAATTTTATAGACCATTTTGTAAGACATAAACAACACTTTTTCCGTTTTTTAGCTCTACGCAAATGTTTAAGTACACAGAACAAAGCATTTAGAACTGAATCAAAATGTTTACAAACAGCTATAAGACTTGGAAAAAAAAAGGAAATTGATTCTGGACCAAGGTATACATCTTTCTTATTTGCTATAGTATAGGCCCTATTTTCACTATAAAGAACTTTTTGTTAAACCAAAAGATCTTGCAGATGTTTAAAGGTTTTTATGGTACCATTTAGCCAAAAATAGTTCTCCTATGGCATCATGAAGCATCTTTATTTTTAAGAGTGTTTGTTATGCAAAACTGTGTTGGATGGGTTTTAATTTAGACTCACAGCCCCGCCTCGGTTATTCAACTTGGTTACTTTGGAGCCGACCACAAAATTCAAACCGTTATCTACATTTTTCCGTAACATGGTCCAAGAATGTGGTCAAAGCTTAGATTTGATCCTCACACGCATTTGTATGCACTTCACACTTACACTCCTACACGGATGAATCAAATTAATTAGCAGTTTAGTGAAATGGATGTACATGGACATTTATAAGCATTGGACGATATCATTCCACATCCAATGTGTTAATTCAGCATCAAAATATTTTTGGAGCTTTTAATAACTTTTAATATCCTCGCCATTACCTTCGAGAAATCAATTCCCGCTGTGCCCAGCGATGAGGTCATTGTTTATACAAATTGCTTAAGTGGAAAGCGCTTGGTCAGCGCTCCCCTTCCCTACGCAGCACACTTAACAAATATGAACTTGTTTTTAAGAGGGGGTTTAATTCTGTGGGATTAGGCTACTTCCTGTATGACTCAACCTCTTCTTCCATTGTAAAGGTTTTTTGAGATGGTCATTAAGTACGTTCGCTTGAATTCGCACCCCACCTTCCCTCCTCATGCTCATCATGTGCTGTGGAGTGGGAGAGATTTAGAAATACTTCCATACACGGTTTTCTGTTTTTTTTCTGTGCCAGGTTTCCCCTGAGAAAATGTGCCTTTATTAATTCAAGGGTCATGCTGTTTAAAGGTCTCAAGGATTGTCCAATTTGATTTAACAAAGGTTGGACCCGCTGGACATCATTAATGCCGCAGTTCACAAATGATTTAGAAATGTCAAACGTTACGGCTTGAATAACAGGATTATAGTCAATTATTTCTAACAGAATTGCTCCTGTTTCGCTAGCGAGGAATGAAAGCATGGTGTTTTCTTTTCTTGCTTTGCTTCTTTAGATGCCAATAATATAAAAACAGCTGTGCTAAGATACTGCAGGGATTTCAGGGTCTGTAGGACAATCTTCAGACTGGCCATGAAGTATAGATCCTATTTGCTTCATTTAAAAAAGGCAGGCTTGAACATTATCTTAATTTTAAAAACGACTCTGTTCACGCTAATATTACGTATAATACCTCTTTAAGATATAGTACCTTACAAATAAATAACAAGACATGTTCTCTATGTTCTCAACAGCCAGGTAACAGGTGTTTCTTGTCATTGATGTTAGTACATTCTCTATTTTAGTATGGCTAGAATAGTGTGTAGTGTTGTTTTCTATGTCAGGAGGCTGCCATCTTAGTCCTCATTTGACCTTATTTTGCTCCTTGGTTATGAAATGCACTTAAGCCCTCCCACTCTGTTCCTGTAAGTGTTTTGTTGGCACTGGTAAGGGTCATCGTGGTTAACGCTGGCTCATTGCCTGGGTTTACCAGCACAGTAGATTTGCACTAAATTGTGATCTGGAGGACAATTGCTCTTTACCAAAGACAACTGTTTCTTGAGCCAGCTTGAATGTGGCCAAGGCATGCACCTGATGTCTTCCTTTCAGAAGTGCAGAAGCGTAAGGTTGTACTTTATCTAGGGCTCCGTTTGGTTTTCAGGTGCATCGGGTTGAATAAATAGTGATGCCTGCTAAGGCAAACATTGGAAGTTGTTTTGCGCATGTGTAGGGTTATGGATTTGAACCATTTTTGTCAAAAAACATACAATTTTTATCTCTCAACCAAAAAAATGATTCAAGACCTGTATTGTCATGTGTACCAGTTCAATTCTTATTTTGTTTAACTTCTCTCGAGAAAGATGGGTTGAAGGGCAACAGACTATAAAGTACAGAGAAAGTAGAATATGAAAGAATATAAAATTATCAAAGATAAAACAATATAAAATAAAAGAATATACAAAATAAAAATAAACAACAACAGAAGTATGATTCAGTGCAAGTAATGGGGAATTAATAAACAATTAAATAAATAAATAAATGATATATACAGACTTGCTCAAATTTCTTGGCACCCCTCCACAAAAACAAAGAATGCACAATTTTCTCTGAAATAACTTGAAACTGACAAAAGTAATTGGCATCCTCCATTGTTTATTCCATATTTAATATAAATCAGACTTTGCTTTTGATTTTTTTATTCAACATAATATTGTAAATAATAAAACAAATGAAAATGTCATGGACAAAAATGATGGGACGCCTAACCTAATATTTTGTAGCACAACCTTTAGAGGCAATCACTGCAAGCAAACGTTTTTCTGTAGCTCTCAGTGAGACTTCTGCACCTGTTAACAGGTAGTTTGGGCCACTCTTCCTGAGCAAACGCTCCAGCTGTCTCAGGTTTGATGGGTGCCTTCTCCAGATTGCAAGTTTCAGCTCTTTCCATAGATGTTCCATAGGATTCAGATCAGGACTCATAGAAGGCCACTTCAGAATAGTCAAATGTTTTGTTCTTATCCATTCTTGGGTGATTTTAGCTGTGTGTTTTGGGTCATTATCCTGTTGGAGGACCCATGACCTGTGACTGAGACAGAGCTTTCTGACACTGGGCAGAACATTTCGCTCCAGAATGCCTTGATAGTCTTGAGATTTCATTGTGCCCTGCACAGATTCAAGGCACCCTGTGCCAGATGCAGCAAAGCAGCCCCCAAAACATAACCGCCTCCTCCATGTTTCACTGTAGGTATGGCGTTCACTTCTTCGAAAGCTTGATTTTTTTCATCTGTGAACATAGAGCTGATGTGACCAAAGGACATTCTCCCAGAAGGATTGTGGCTTGTCAATATGAACTTTAGCAAATTCCTGTACCTTCACCTTGGAGTTCAGCATCTCTGTATCTCTTTGGCAGTTATCCTTGGTTCTTTCTCTACCATTCGCACTATCCTTCTGTTCAATCTGGGGTTGATTTTCCTCTTGCGGCCGCGCCCAGGGAGGTTGGCTACAATTCCATGGACCTTAAACTTCTTAATAATATTTGCAACTGTTGTCACAGGAACATCGAGCCGCTTGGAGATGGTCTTGTAGCCTTTACCTTTACCATGCTTGTCTATTATTTTCTTTCTGCGCTCCTCAGACAACTCTATCCTTTGCTTTCTCTTGTCCATGTTCAGTGTGGTGCACACAGTGATACCAAACAGCACAGTGACTACTTTTCTCCGTTTAAATAGGCTGAATGACTGATCACAAGATTGGATACATGTGTGATACTAATTAAAGAAACTAATTAGTTTGAAATATCACTATAATCCAATTCTGTATTATCTTTTCTAAGGGGTACCAACTAATGTGACCAGGCCATTTTAGAATATCTTTGTAGAATAAGCAATAATTCATCTCTTTCCACAGCTTCTTTGCTTTATTCTATGACATACCAAAGGCATGTAAGTATACATGATACAATTTCATCACTCTTCAGGAGGAATGAAGCATTATTTCAATGAGCTGTAAGGGTACCAACAAATTTGAGCACGTCTGTATATATATATAGTACATACTGTATATATAGCCGCGAAAATAATTAAGAGACCATTTTAAAGCACCATTTCAGTTTTTCCGAATTTACTATTTATAGCTATGTGTTTAGGTAAAATGAATATTTTTGTTTAATTCTGTGATCTTATAACTATATTTTTACCAAATTTTGAATAAAATATTGTTTTTATTTGCAGAAAATGAAGAAACAGGTCAAAATAACAGAAAAGATACTCTGTATTTTTTTTAGAGCTCAAATACTGCAAGTTTATATTCACTTTTAAGCAATACAACAGTAATATATGCACATGTATTTAGGAAAAGTTAAAAAATTATTTATATAAAATGTTTATGTAATTGTATATTAAATTGTATAAATCGTATATATGGCTTTTTTGACACTGGCCAATAAGCAGCAACCTAGCAACCATCTAGAGCACCTTAGCAACCACATTGCAACACCTGTCAATCTGAAAGGGGCTTTTTGGAGTGTGTAGTGAGCGTTTACTGTATTACCAATATTACATTATCAATACCAATATTATTATCAATATTATTTTGAAAGCATTTGTAGATTTTTAAATGGCCGGGGCTCTGTGTTGAGCAGTTAGGGATGGAGAAAACGTGTAGCCTGCGCTTTCTTGATGACCTTTCCACACATTTCACCTAGAGCAGAGATCATCATTGAGAGTCTTGTGGGAAAAGCAATCATCTTTAAATCATCTGTTGAAAACCTTCTCCATCTCGGTTTTTCTTTCCAGTCCGCATAGACATGGTAATAGCATAATTTGGTGCAGTGCCTGCTTGACTCGGTTTCCAACCAGCGTGTAAATCACAATATTTATTTATTATTTTTTCCTGGAGAACGTTGTACTTGGAGTTTATTAATCCTTGCTCGTTGCTTATGTTGGCCAGGTTCCTCGTCTACTGAGAGATGTCTTGAAGTGACGGGCATGGCTGACTGCATGCCTTTCTACGGGATAGGAGACCTGAGGGAGATTCTGCAGGCTGTTAAAGGCCGGGATGCAAAAACTGTGGAGCACTGCAGACCTCTTAAAGTGTCAAACTACCTAGAGGTGAGAGAAGCTTTTTGGAACACGCTTTTTCAATTAACCATCATGCTATTTCTGAATAGGGAGGGTTTTTTAAGGAATAGTTCACCCACCGTTAAACTTTTCGTTACTGAACCCTCATGTCGACTTGTGTTTACATTTTTATTTCGAAATTTGAGGACTGCATTCCATTCTATTCCATTCCATTTTTTATTTTTTTTATTTTGGCATTTGGCAGACACTTTTATCCAAAGCGACTTCCATTGCATTGCATTTACTATACATTTGTTACTAAGTACAGTATGTGCAATCCTTGGGATGGAACCCATGACCTTGGCGTAGCTAGCGGCATGCTCTAACCACTGAGCTACAGGAAAGCAATTACAGTGAATGTGGACTGAAGCATTCAAGCTTTTTAAAATGACAGACAAGCATCATGAATTTAATGAAACAGAACAAAACAGTTCACCAAAACATGACAGTTAATGAATGAACTACAGTAGAAGTGACATCCAGTTTGTGAAAGTATCATTTTTTTAGATGGATCTTTTTTAATGAGAAATGTGGTTCGATTCGTTCAAGATTTGGACTGATTCAATCACAGCAGTTAATATAAAGAATTTGATCTGTGAATAACTACTTTAAATCGTATGTAAAATCACGTTTTAACCAATGAATGTTTCCCACATGCGTCTTGAAATGATGCGAGAATTTTCATTTTAGGGTGGATCGTCCCTTCAACACAAGACAATGATAGTTTTAGTCCTAAATCTGGTTAAAAATGCTTGTTTTCTACCATTTTGTCTCGCAGGGTGAGTCGGTAAGACTAGTCAGACAGTTTCCTCTGAATCTCTCCAGAGCTGACGTTAAAAACACACTATGCCGAATGAAAGAGGAACTTAACACGGAGAGTCAGGTCTGCCTTCACGGACGACCATTTTATCATGATCTTCTCACTGTTCCTGAAACAGAGGAGGACGCTCTCAAGATCATGTCTAATTCTCATTAAGGATTTCAAGATCTTGATTATGACGCAACCTTGTGATATATTTGTTTTCGTTTCTATCTGTATCTTACAGTTCTGTGTTCTGTAAAATAAATGTTGTCTGGATGAATAACTCAAGCGTTGTGATTTGTTCACCCCAAAATGTATTTTTGGGATTGGAACAACATGAGGGTGAGTAAGTAATAGCAATTATTATCTTGTGAACTGTTCCTTTAAGGAAGGTACTTGTGTTTATGGGAGATGCATATGTATCTGTTCAAGTAAGCACATCAGTCAGCTGGGACAGAATTTGGTTTCAGAGCAGAAACTGGAGCCCAGCTCGCTCTCCTAGAACCCGTCTGCTTACATAACCCAGGTTAGCTGCTGAGTTGAGGGAAGGTTTATGGTGGATGACGTACCTTGATTTTACAGGGCAAGTATCCGTGCACACTGCGGATTTTGCAGTATTTTACATTATATATATCAATAAAATAGTATATGTATTCAAGAGACCCTTTGTAATAATTTATGGCGTTTTTTTATGAACGTTTTATAAGGAAAAATCGAAACTATTTACTATTATGACAAATTAAGATTTTCGACCTTTAGTTAGTTTCAGCGCTTTTGATTTACTGACAAGAAAATTGTCTTCGTCATTACTGGCAATTAAGAACACGGCAAGCACCCCGCTTGAGAAGTTTGCCTTGTTGACTCCTTATTAGAAAAGAATACAAGCTAGAACTACTGACCCCACAGCAGATGCCAATGAACCACAAAATTGAATGCAGTGTGGTTGTTAATTCACTCTCCCCCAAAAATCAGCACCTCGAGTGCTCACAGTGAAAGCTGGCGCTGGGCGCCCATAAAGCCGAAAGATGGGCTCTGGGGTTTGCCAAAAAGCGTGCAGACGCTGTGAGGGACCTCCAATTACCATCTGAAAATAAAGGTTTAACAGTTGGTCCCCTGTAGCCATGTGGTTTGTGGTACTGCAGTTTTTGATCAGTTCCACGAACTGCGGTTTAAAGGCCATTGTGAAATCCAGCGCTTCTGTTGGTGTGGTGCACTTGCCACTCCAACGTGTTGGCAAGAAACAGATAATCACAACATTTAAATTCACGTTCATTCAGTGGTACAGCCCTTCAAAATGTTGTATTTGATATGGATTCTTATTTGATTTCTTACATGTCCTGCCTGTTGCTTGCATTTGGTGTCCATATTGTCAATGTATTCCTTACGGAATGATCCTCGCACACAGCAATTAATGCGGCATTCGTACCAGCTGTGGTTGGTTTATGGGAGAGGAAATGTTATACGTAATTAACGGAGCTATTGAGTTCACCCTCTAATGCGGCATTCGAGCGGAGCTAAATTACTCTGATGCATGTCCTCCTGCAGCCATCATTTTGCCAATCGACAGCTGTAAAGCAATTATGCTGCACTCCTTAACTCGTGTGCTCCAGAAACATGTGCTCTGTGTTAAATATCACTGGTGTGAAAACGTGTTTGTCTTTATTGTCATTTAAGCTCTTAAAAGCCTTTGAACCGGTCAGGTTTTTGAAACCAGGTTAAGCTGCACAGAACATTAGCTATTGGACATATATCAAATACAAAACACTATATTTGTTTTTTTTATTGTGGCTAAAGGTCAATGTTAAGTTGACTGTCTGACAATCTTGTGCTTGGAATTAAACATCAGTGTTTGCTAAATACGTGTAGACAAGTAGTCTGTAGAGCTCAGTCATATGTTTTTGTATTATTACTGTATTTTATAAGAAATTTATAGAATAGATCAGTATGCTTTAATGGTTTTCACATAAAGTCCTCTAAAATCCTGGTATAAACTCTAAAAGGTCAAGTTCACCGAAAAATGTAAGTTTTCAAACCTTGTCATACAGGTTTGAAATAAACATTTATATCACCTGCGCACAATATCCTGATGTAACTGTGAGGTTGCAGTACAAGATGGATTTAGTAATTTGAGTAATGTAAACTTGAGTAATTTAAAAGAAACATTCACTGTAAAAACAATTCTGTAAAAAAATGAACATTTTCCCTCAGCTGGAGTGACAGAAATATACCGTAAAATAATAGTTTTATATATAGTCCTGTAAAATAACTGGATATAAAGATATACAGTATTATAAATTGTTTTCCCCGTTTTTCATGTAAATTTGCTGTCTTTTTCTGTAATTTTACAGTTTTTGACTGTATTTCAAAAATACATAAAAATCTTTAAAAACAGTAAAACTTCGTTTTTTACATTTTACAAGTTAAGTTTTTTTTTACCGTATAGGTTACTGAGCTGTTTAAGCATCAGAAATGATTTGTTTCCATAGTTACACTCATAATGTTACACTGATAATACTGTATATTTAATCACCTTAATTGAACTTCATATTTATTGTCTTGAAGATGTAATAAAGCACATCACACATTATAAAAATGACATACAGTTTAGGCTAATGTGTGTAATAAAATCAATTCCCCTGTGGAGGAAATGATAGGACTTTTACTTCCAGAGCCGATTCAGCACATATCACACATAACATTTCATTTTGCACATAAAATCTCATACCTAAATCTTCACAAATGTTGCTCAGTCATGCAAACCACGTTTCCCTTGCTAAATGAAAGCAGGTGGATGTTTTGCTGAGTGCTATTCTCTGGCCTATCTCGATCCTCATCGCCGCACTAAAAATAGCACAGAGTAGATGCATGCAGCACGTGTAATTTCATTTTGGACCGTTAAATGGGCAAAAGTTACTGTACGTGAAGCCAAAGAGAAGTGCAGGGGGACGTAACGCAAACTACGCGCAAAAACCTCATGTAAGAAGTGCTTGTGTTTTTACTTCACACACGTCGTCATGCGATATCCGCTTCGATTCAGTTTCTTTTAGTTGGGTAAACTGAGTAACAGCTGGTCAAATAAAGTGTGACCTTTTTAACGGAGCTATCATGTTTTCTAGAAATGATCATCGGTTAATCCTGACTTATCAGACTGATATTCATGCCAGAGCATATACATTATAGCCCCATCCGATCTGCTGTTCTGGCTGTTTCGAGAGCGCGCGCGCACACCCCCGACTTTAATGGAAGTCTCGAACAAGGGTGAGTGAGAAATGAGGCCCCCCGAGTGCTCGGAGCCCCACACGCCTCGCTCACCTCTACCCTGCTTTGCCTTGCTATAGAATTTGCACCCTGCAGCGATGCGAGAGCGAGTGCTGAAGTCGCAGCAGAGGGCGGTGAAAACTAAAACACGTGCTGTGGTTTGACCTTTCCCTATGTTAAATACAATATTATCATAAGACGTGCTATCGAGTTACGGTGCTTTCGCATGATCGCATTCGCTGCCACGTGGGCTCTGCGCTCGGGTTCAGCACATGTGTGCTCATTAGTGTTAATATGTTGTTCTAAATGTGGTGCGAGTGTAAAAACACATTTTTCGAGGCTATTTATGAGCGAGTTTAAACGGTAAAGTGATAGTTCACCAAAAAACGAAAATTCTGTCATCATTTACTCACTCTCGAGTTGTTCCAAATCTGTATAAATGTCTTTGTTCTGATGAACACGTGAAAGATATTTGGAAGAAAGCATTAACTACCATGTTAGGAAGAAATGACAATGGTAGTCAAAAGCGCCCCATAAATGTTTGCTTTTCTACATTTTTCAAAATATCTTCTTTTGTGTTCAACAGAACAAAGACATTTATAAAGTAATTTTTCCTACTATGGTAATATGTTCTCTGTGCTCATCAGAAGGAAGACGTTTACACAGATTTGAGACAACTTGAGGGTGAGTAAATGGAAGACAGAATTTTTATTTTTGCGTGAACTGTTCCTTTAAGGAATGAAATGATATTTGATTTGATTATTAACCTTTTAATATCCTTTAAAATAGCTCAATATGCGTTATTCCTCGAACTATCCCATTTTGTATGCATGTTTGAGAAATGTTACTGTTGTTATATTTGTACAGTCAACATTTTTGTCCAGTCAAATACTCTCTGGTATGACAATATCCCCACTATAGCAAGAAATCAATTCTAGACAGTAGCCTCTATTACCCATTGAAAAAAATAGATGTCTCACCCAAACGTTTTACTTCCCGTTCAAACAAACAGTGGGTGAGGTGCAAATCTCCTAAGCTCTCTGTAGATGCAGGGACTTGTTAGGCTACATCTAGCTGTCAAATGGCATTCATTAATTAAAGAATGAGCAGCTGGCTGCGGTTGAGTACTGTAGGAGGGTTTGGCATGAGATGGCGTGCACATAGTGGTCAGGGGACATGCCAAATACCAACCCAGTGCCTCTGCAACCAGGAGCGAAGGTTAAAAAACATTGTGGCTCAGTAGACAGATGCCTGGGCAGCCGGGGTAGATATTATCATTCTAGGCACGACACCTGTCAAAGTGTGGACAAACTGTGAATTGAATTTAGTTGGTTCTCATGTTCATGAAAATCTTTATTGAAATACTTGAAATTATGTTTGTGGATGAGCTTGACCCGTTAGTGACATGAAGTACCATTTTATATGATTTAGCTATACTCTATTGAGACAAATACATATCAGCTGTTTGTTATTTGTATTTGTTTGCTCAAAGAAACTCAAGGAAAGTAAAATTCACCTCTGCAATTACATTTTTATTTTATTATGACTTTTTTGGGTTAAGGATTATGTGGATCTTTCAGATGATGGTCCTGTCTTGGTCTCAACACACTCTGGTCTTGGGTCTTGACTACAACACTACCAGGTGGATATTTTAGCTATTTTAAAGAAGCTATTTTTAAAAACATTTTTGATTACCACATCACCACCAACTCCCACATCTTCAATCTAAAAGCTGCGTAACATTTTTTGGTGAATTCTATAGAAAGGTTCGATTTTATTATATATAAATGACCAATTTTACCATATTCACTGGTACAATGTTTGTCTCCATATGACAGTAAAACTATGAATGTAGCTTCAAAATGTAAAATACTCTTTTGCATATTTTACAATCTGCTGCATTGTGTTGGTGGACTACATATTGTTCACCTGAAAAAATCTGGGTAAAGGGCTTGTGGTACTTGTCAAAGTCCACAATTTAATGAACGGCTTTTGTCCTTGTATTTTTTTCTGTCACCTTTTTATGTACTGATACTAACCTCTGAACAATGTGATGCATTATATTTTCCCCAAGAAGTACAGCTTTCAATGTAGCGAAATTAACATTATTGCCTTATATTTTCAATGCAATAAATGTGAAATACAGAACCCCTGTGTACACGATTCCCAGATACTGTATTTTTTTACTTGACCAAAGTAAATGTTAAAGTAGGCCTATATACAGTGTTTACTACATTTGGTCAATTTACTGTAATTAATACAGAATACTACAGTACACATTAACAAAGTGGAGTAATGACTGTAATATAGGCCTACTACATACTACGTTTTTACTACAGTAAATACTAAAGTACAGTATTTATGTGGGATGAACGAGCTGATTGTCTGATCTCAGAAATATCAGCCTAATAATGCAATAATGCATAATGCATTTGTAGAATCCAGAGATTATTTAGTGGTGTTTATTATGAAATTATGATGTATTTTGATAGAAAGAATATTGCCTCAATTTCAAAACAAAGTAAAACTACTTCTCCATATGAGACACCTCACATTCCTGCATCTCCAGCTGTCTGACAGGTGTTGTGATGACACATGTTTCCAAATGATCCAGACATCTCGCCTTCTCCTCAGAGTCGCATCTATTCTCCATCACTGTCAGTCATTGGTCTCCTGGGGGCATATGGTTTACTGCCACAGACCTTTTCCACTCCGGTCATTAGTGTGCCTTGTAAATGAACTTAGACTTATGGACAAAACTTGCTGAATGACTCATTCCAGCCCAAATGCGATATTGAGTTACACATTGCTAAAACAGGACACATTCCCGTCCTCGACGTCCGGAAGCTTTACGATGTAATCCATCAAATGTTGATTCCTCAAGGGTCATTAATGTTTTGGGAGAGACGGATGTCTATTTCTTAGCTAAGTGAAAAAACAAGCGATGTTGAAGGCAGGGATGCGCTGGATAAATCCATCAGGAGTGTTGACAGGCAGCTGTCAGTGGCTGACCGAGGCCGATGCCTTTTATTGCTTTTCATTGCTTTCTTCGGATGAGACTAGAAGTTAGCGCAGGTTGAATCCTGCGTCCCCTGGAAACTGAGGCCATTATTACACCACGCGTTATATTAATTGGTACATTAAGGGCACTTTATTATGATTGTGTAATGATTTCGACACTCGTGGTGACATGAACGCACAAGCTCTGGTTATTGCTCTAATGAATCTTAATAAAGAGTTACATTTACTTAAAATATGACACATAAACACATTTTAAGCAAGGGGTGATATACAAATAAGCTAACAAAATATTTCAAATCAATATTTCGTGTCCAGTTGTTTAACACACGCAGTTTCTGCCAATCTCATATGAATCTTGAGTAACTATTGCGTAAGTCGTATCTTCGAAGAGTATTTAGTTTGATCAAATTTATAAAAGAGAGATACAGGTGTACGATTATTTCCGGAAAAAGACGAGCTGCTGGAGGCGTGCAGGGGGGCGGAACTACAGCACGAGCACACAATAAATCAGCGCAATAATCCCTTTGTGTTTTTTACATTATGCACGTACGCGCCGCGATTGCCAACAAGACACAGACATATGACTTAGTTTGACTTACTGCACCGCATGCAGTTCACGTGCCATCTATCAGTTTCAAACGATCTCAGAATCCAACTTTATATCCACCGTTTATATAACATCCATCACTGAAATGCTGTGAACAAACAAACACACCTCAGCTTCTCTCACTATCGCAAGAGTAACGAGCTGCAGCTACAGGCACACAGCGCAGCCAATCTTGACGCAGCAGCCAATCTTGATAAGCGGGTCATCCTATCGCTCGCCGGTTGGCGGGCTATTTCTTTCGCCTTGACGTGGGCGTGCTTTTCCGGGAGATTTGCCCAATACAAGGAATAAGATCCTGTTTCGTAAACTTATAAAAACCTTTCCGAAACAAGTTGGAGTGCTGGGGGAATGTATCAAGCACAGAAATAATATGTCATACGTCCAACTCGTTTTTTTACAAGTTGACCATGTTAAGCATGAGAAGCCAGCATGTTTAACAGTGTAAAGACTGTTTCCAATATGTGACTGGAATAGAGAAAGTGTAATATTGACGCCATTTCAAACAGCAACTCAAGTGGTATAAAGTGTAAAGTCTGTATAGCACGGCATGGGAAACCGAGGTTCTAACCCCGCTGAAAACCTTCTTCAACCTTTTTTATTACTTTACAGATCGTAAAGGCATTTGTTTTCAATAAAATTGATTTAAGACTTAAAATTCATTTTTATTCATAAACTTTAGGTTTAGGGTAAGGTTAGGGCCATCATTTTAATAATTTTTGTAAATATAATGATTTACTGTCTGTTATTATTGCATAATGTTTAATGCACAACAATACTGAGGTGCAAATAGTAACGTTATCTGCCACTATTTATAAGTAAAAAGCATCTAACTACTATTTCTACTTAATCCAAAGAAAATAGGCCCTACAGCTATTTTTGGTTAGTGTAAATAGCATATCGCTAAGAAATGCTGCTATTTTCACTTAGTGTAAACAGAACTTACTACTATTTAAACTTAGCGTAAATAGCATCTGTCGCTATTTTCACTTAGTGCAAAAAAGCCGCTGCCTTTTAAAATGCCGTAGAAAAAAACATTACTGATCCTGGTCCATCTTGAAACAAAACAATGGCACTGACATATTTTAAGACACGTCAGGGCGGCTTATTTTCAGTTAAGACAGCTCAAAATTAATTTTAGTCTGGGACTAATCTTAAGCCTTTGTCTGTGAAACCGGGGCAAAATGTTTATTTGAGATATTTTATAAAATGGCATAAGAAAGAGATGTATTACATCAAACATGTAAGCAGTGTCAGTCATGAAGACTTGCAGTTCCAGCCGAAGAGGCGTATGTTGCGTTATCAGTTTTAGGGCAATTCCAGCGTTATGGATGTGACATTTTGCGTTATGGACGTGACATAAAAATGCTCAGAGAATGAATTTGTTACGATTATATTGAACCATCTGTTTATATTTTACTGAACCCTTGTTGATAGAGTCTAAACATCAAAAAATGTCAGTCTATGAAAAAAATTCTATTTAAAAAAGGGAAATAAACATGAGTTATGGATGTGACAAAAAAAGGACGCAGTTTTTGGGAGAAGATAAACTTTGTAGGATTTCTGTAAAATAAAATGCACAATCCTGAAGCAATAATACCCAATGAGTGGAGAAGGGATGCCTCTTTATAGAACATAATTAACATAAAATAACTATTTTTTCATGTGTCCATTTATGAGGAATATGTAGCGTTACGGATATGACAATCCTGAATATGGCACTTACCTGACTATGAAAAATCATGCACTAAAAATAAAACAAATGCTTTACAAATTTGAAGAGAGATCTCACATGGGTATTTGAACCTCCAAATGTTAAAATCTGTGCTGTTACCATAGTAAAAACCGCTGGTAAAACTTCGTGGCTAGGTTGACATTTTCACGGAATTGGCCTTTAGCAGAACCACGTATTCCTGAGAGCCGCATAATAGTATTTTAATTTTTTTCACGTCTCTACGTCAGATCTGTCATTCTAAAGTGCATATTTACATTTGTGCTTTTATCACAAGATTTTGTTCCGACCTTACAATACATTCAAGCTATACATTAAATCTGAATGGAACAGGTGACCTTGGCATTGGTCCTTTACATTTACGCAATTGGGAGAGCCTTTTATCCAAAGCAGTCCTTTTATCCTAACAATGCCAGTTTTGTTTTTTTCTTTGGGAATCAAATAACCTTTGCACTGCTAACAGTGTATCTCATGATTCACATAGGCTACTGTAATTTTTATTTCCCACATCCTGAATAGTTCATTATATCAAAGATTATAAAAAGAATTGGAGAGATTGTGTTTTTCAAACCTTTGCACTTCAGCTATGACAGTACCCCAATAGCAATGGACCAGTTGAGATGTCAATAGCACAGAATGCATCATCTGGCCTGTCCCAAACCTCAGCATCAGTTTTCAGCCTGTCTTCTGACAGCGCCGGACTGTTAACTCGTTACTCAAGGCAAGTGCTTCCCCAGCTGTTCCCCGTCCCCGTGAATCCATGCACGTTAGTGTGAAGATGCAGATGTTTGGCCACACCTGGCAGCCATCCCTGTTCCTCTACGTACATGGTGCTTTCCTCCTGTCCGACCCAGCTCTCCTGCAGCTCATGCGGATATGGGGAATCCTGGTGGCTGAGATGAGCTATGTGTTTCCCCCTGGAGTCTCCTGTCCCCAAAGGAGCCGCGCTGCCTTCCCATTTTGTCACACTCACTTCCTCTCCTGTCAACCTGGGAATGTGCTGGCAGCCGCTGTGCTGAGGAGACAAGGAAAACTTTTCCCGTATGACAGATATAACGGCTCGGAGAAACCAGCGCTGTTCCTGTTTATCACGCACTTGTCTTTACCTGGCACAAGGGGCTGCGTTGAAAGTCAGATTCACGAGAAAACAAATCAATCATTTTTCTGCTAACCCTGCGTCATGGATTACAGGAGGATGCACCTGATTATCAATGAATCGGGCTACGCTTCGGATGTTAAAACACTCTTATCCCTGTTCAATAAACCATTCTCTCTGTTCATTTCTGTCCCTTAGGATGATTTAAAAATGCTTAGTATTGTTAAAGGATATATTATTACATGTAGGTTTTATGTCAATTTGTATTGTTTCAATGACATTTATTTATTTGACAGATGCTTTTATTCAAAGCAACGTACTATGCATCAAGCTGTTATCAGTAGGCTTTATGTGTGTCCAGGGATTCGAACCTGTTGCTTTACCAATTAAGTTACAAGAACTTCGATTTTCATCCTAAGAATGTTCTAAATATTGCAACTAATATTATTAAGCCAAACATTTTAGAGGATTTACCAAATTTTGGTTTCAGATATGAATTTCTGATTTCTGAATTATTTTTTATAAGTTTGAAGTCAATTGACTGCAAGCTAACTTGTGGTAACAGGTCTATACACCCTTAAACACAAAAGAAACCATTCTATAGAAGTTCTGTTTCACAAAATGTTCTTCACAGTAGAAAAAGGTTATTTGGACTATAAATTCTTCTACAACATTGCTGTGAAGAACCTTTAGTAGCACCTTTATTTCAGAACCTAAGAAGACTTTCCCATCTTTGTCTTTAAAAGTTAAACAATGGCATTACGATCAAATCTACAAAATCACACATTACACAAGGTCGATCAAGGCCATCTTTATTCCAAGATGTCATAACGGTTTCATGTGTGAAAACGCCGGTGTGCTTTTCAGCAGGCCTACTCAAGTTAGAGTTTAATCGTATGTGGCAAGCGGTCCCGATTCCGCGGTGCATTATCGCAAGCGAAATGTGCAAAGCAATGTTATTGCTCAGGGACTTTTAATCTCCCACAACCCTCTGTTCATTTCAGTACAGTTCCCACCTGGTTTCCGTGGCATCTGTCCAACTCACAGCAGGAAAGGAAGCAGATCTCGGCAGTGCTGAGTTCGCCCTCTTCTGGACGGAAGTGAGGGCTCGGCCTAATTAGCCATGCTGTCAAAACATCCCCTTGTGTGTAACTCTGCTGCATGCTCATGCTGCACTATTCAGAAGAGAAAACGAGCGCACGCACAGAATGAAAGACTGTGGGTTTACCCTGCAGCTCGCCGGAGTTATGGGAAATAAGTGAAGGTATGATAAAAGGAAAGTCTGCAGAAACGAAAACATCTTTTTGCATGATCCCTTGAAACACAGGCAGCTAATGTTTTTTGACCCCTCGGATCATCAGATTTACACACACAGTTACATGTTTCTGTTATAGTGTATGCACAATGAAGTACAATCGTCTTTCGTGAGCTCTTGAAATAACAGAGTTAAACATATATAGCAAGCACCTTTATTTGTTTTAACAGATACATAGATTTATATCGTACACTTTTTTCCCCCCTATATTTTGTGTTCTTATACATGTACTAACCGTGGTTAAAAAAGGCAACTGTTAATGGAAACGATGGCAAGTATACAATACAATTAGCAAACATATCAAAATCAGTTTTTACAACATTTTTAGCAACCAATTCTTTCTATTGGTCTGCCATAGTGCAAACTGTGTGGTTTGAAGACAGAGTGTTTGCGTGATGTTAACATTCATCCTCATAGTTCCGATTTCTCTGTCTTTAACACATCTCACGTGAGTAGACTGCATTCAAAGTGCCTCTGCTCCAAGTCCTTATGTCCACCGATGTCGATTTCAATAATACTTCAAGTGTGTAGGGCTGCTCGAAAAGCTACAATTGACAATTAGATCGTGTTTTGCGTTTATCGCGACGGACGTGGAAGTTTGCTTCGCATTACCAGGCATTTTTTTCAAACTCTGTTCAGTGTCCTTGAGTTCCCCTTCTGTTTCACTTGGATACTCGTCTCTTAAACAAGCTCACCGGTTGTGTAACACAGCTGTAACAGCAAAGATCTAAAATGAACGCGTTTCGTGTATCCTTTATGCACTAAAGAGAGGATTTTAAAAGGAGAAAACAGTAACATGAAATAGAGCAGAGGTGGTTCGGATTGCAATAGTGTCCATTCCCAAGTCTAGCCTGTACGGCTTTCCTTTAAAACATCCGTTTGACTCCTGTGGCAGAGATACTGATTTAGACGAAAATGATGAAAATGAAGCAGTGCC
Organism: Triplophysa rosa; assembly: GCF_024868665.1. Lineage (NCBI taxonomy): Eukaryota > Metazoa > Chordata > Actinopteri > Cypriniformes > Nemacheilidae > Triplophysa > Triplophysa rosa. The sequence continues at coordinate 5,651,533 of NC_079895.1, forward strand.
CAGAGAGTGAGGGAGCGTCCTTCTATTGCACAGTGTCTTGCGGAAAGCACTGATATTGGATGGCGGGTGGTGTTGTTGGATGTCCGGGTCTTTGAGGCGGATCGAGTCCCGTCCGGACATTGGTTCACGAGCAGCCGCAGCGGTCTACTACCATGGAGGGGATCTTGCCGTAGATAATCTGCTCCTTGCCGTTGAAGTAAAGCATGTTGATGGGAGACATCTTGGTGGGGGTACAGCAGGGTCCGGCGGTGCCTCGCGGGTTGGCCTTGTTCACCAGGTGGGTGTGGGGATACTTCTGCAGGTGCATGTAGTCGCATTCTCCCGAACAGTAATTCGCCTTGTAACGTTTCGGAGCAATAATCCAGTCCCAGCCAAAGTCCTCAAAGTCCACCGTGAGGGGGTACCTGCAGCATCGAGACTCGGACGAATTCTCGTCGCAGTCCAGTCCGGAGTCCCGGCGGATTCGCTTGGGGCCCTCTGATATTTTGACCTCCATAAAGGGGAGCTGTGAGTGAAAGAAACCAAAGAGCCAGGGTTTCAGCATAGTGCTGTACACTTGCTACTGACCTTGAAACAGTAATTATTAGGACTGCACCTGAACACACACACACAGAGATAATATTTTTGAAAGCCAAGCCCCACAGTGTTAAAAAGAAAGGGGCTTTCACAGCAATGCCATAGAAGAACCATTTTGGATTCCCCAAAGAACCTTCCAAAGGTTATTTTCTTTCTTAGCTTTTATGACATTTTCTTACACTATAAAGAACCTTTTGACATCAGAAAGCTTCTGTGGATTTAAAGCAACCATACAGTGTGACAAAGAACCTTCAGAAACCTTTACTTGTAAGGGTGTCACGGTGTCTCTTAACGTTAACCTTAATGCGCAAAAATACTGAAATAATAGCATTTTTAAAAATCAACAATTAAACGAATGATCGAATTTGCCGTTATATCTGTCAATACATAAAAGCATTTTTTTAAACATCCATCAGTAACAAACTTACCAGTCCATCTTCTCCAGCCTCCGCGGAGGTGACGGCCAAGTCGTTTCCTTTCGCGTCGTACGCGTTTATCTCTATTCCCCAGTTGGTCTCCGGTTGTCTTAACCACACCGTGAGCACCTGCTTCACGTCTATACTCTGCCAAGACGTGATCCCCGCGTTCACGTCGATCTTCAGAGATCGTATTCGTATGTGTCTGCCTCCGTCCGTCACGGGCATCAGCCGTGATATCTGTAAGAAAACGGTGGTCGCCTCCTCCGCCGGTCTCAAATGAACCCAGAGCTGCGCCCGCACGATCCGGCTCGCCTGGATCTTCGGGTTAAAGGAGAAGAAACAACACTTCGGCTTGTGATCTACTTGAACGATGGGGTCAGCTGGAAATAAAGAGACAGTACATTAGTGAAAGACGACGACACGCGATCCTGCAGATCTGCAATGATGGTTTTATTAGACGCTCCATGATATTGATGGATTATTCACACTGTGAAACGTCAATTTCAAGTTTAAAAATATTCATGTTAACTACGCCCACGAATCACAAAAGCGGCGTAATTGCATATTGAAAAGAATAAATAATAACAATATGAGATCTTCTATCTACAATTATGCACTGCAGCTTGTTTTCACATATATTAATAATGAACAAATGCATATGTATTTGAAAAAAACAATTTCTTGTGGTTGACGCGCTTTTGTTACGCGTCTATGTTCATCGCAAAATCGCAGTTTATCAAGTCAGGGTGCCAGAACACTTTAATAATAAAACAAAAACGAAACGCACCGGTGAGAAATGTGAGTTTTACGCGGCTGTCTCGAGAGCGCACTTGCGCGGAAAGGCTGCGTAAAGGCGCTCTCCAGGTATCTACCGTGGATACATCGTCCACTGTTAAAAGAATGCAACTACATGAATGGATTTCGGAAATGTCTTACGCTCTGCAGCCATGGTCATGACGGTCTCTGTAGTGGCTTGTTCGTCATCCTCTTCCATAGCTCCATCCTTACTGTCATCCCCCAGCACACCGTACTGATCCAGAAGTTGTTGCAAAGGCGGCGCTTTGGGTAACAGCTGTTTGACCACATCCCGGCTGATGTTTGGAGCCTGCTTGAGTCGAAGTTTACTCAGGATTTGTGACTTGATGGCATGCAGTCTCATCAGCTTGCTGTGTTGCCTGAACTCACATGTGGAACATTGCTCGCTTTCCTCCGTGGCGGTGGAGGGCTGCTGGTGCGCCGTTATGTCTCCCTGACCTACTGGACCGCATGCAATTAATACGCTTAGAGAAATTAAAACCTGCGTAAAATGCATGTTCCAAGGCGTGGTAAAGGATGTTTGCGATGTTTGATTTGCTGTGGAAATGTGCCTCACCACGCACTAGACAAGTAGATGTCATGCTTAAATTCGGCTAGGCCTTTTATACCGCAACTTTGGCCACTCTATTGTGTCGTCGGATTCAACGATTGGCTGAGCTGGCAACAATAAACCTTATGGACAGACCTGCACTTCTTTCCCCTTTCCTAAAGAGGTAGGGCGCATCCTAGAGGACTCGTGCTGGAATAAGCTGAATTTTATTATTGCAATAATATTATGCGCACTTTATGCCTACACATATTCACTATGCATGCATATACACTTTAGTGCATACAGCCTGTTGTAAAAACCTACATAACCTATATAAGACGTTTTCTTTAAATTCATAAGTAATATAATATTTCTAATATATCTTAAAATGTTGGTATGTGTTGTATCCTCATTTGCACAAATTAACTAAACAACATCTGCTGTATAGGCTAACTGTTTTAAACGTGTTATTTATAAACACTTTATTATAACAATTGCAATCTTACGTAGTTCAATGCCATATACGAGTGTGTTCTAATAGACATTGCACTTGCTCTTTGCTGACCGTGCCATGCACTTCTTTTGATTTTAGGGCATAAAATGCCCATAAAAACCCTAAAATGTAGGTTCGTTTGCTGTTTGACATTATGAATAAACTGTCACAAGTCTGCTAAAATGACAGCATGAATTACAATGTTCTCCAAACTCTGCCTTTGTTTCGTTCAGTTTGTGCATCTAAAATCAATGGCGTTCACTATATATATAAATGAGCTATTCGGATAATATTCATATAGCTGCAATGAAGCAGAAATCGACAGCCTGTTTAACTGCAGTATTTTTAACCATATTCGGTCTTTGAAAGCTACAAAAAAATCACCATTCATTTCGACAGTTGCAGCCTCTTTGTTTTTTTGGACTAGTGGGTAAGATCCACAGCGCCATCTGGTGGCGCAACCGTGCGTGTGGACCAGTTGAGGAGTTAAACTTGTGGTAGTAAAAGGGACAAAAATATAAAGCAAGCACAATATAGGTCACGAATAAATGAAGCTGTATAAATTTAGGAGAAATATTATTTACAATATTTAAAATAAATGTACACTGTAGGACTCGTAAAGATGTTTAGAACGACCATGTCAACTACGAAACAATCAAATGTATTAAGATGTACAAGAACAATAAACTGCAATAAAGAAAAAAACAAGGGAAAAAACAAAATTCCGCACTTTCACTGACCAAAAATAGAAATGCATCCATAATAATGCATGGAAGATACTAATTCTCCACACTCTTAAAAATAAAGGAGCTTAAAAGGTTCTTCACAGCGATGCCATAGAAGAACCATTTTTGGTTCCACAAAGAACCACTCAGTCAAAGGTTCTTTAAAGAACCATTTCTTTCTTACTTTTTAACAATCTGAAGAACCTTTTTTTCGCCACAAAGAACCTTTTGTATATGTTAAGGTTCTTTATGGAACCAAAAGGTTATTTTATGGCATCGAAGAACCATTTGAAGCTCCTTTTTTAAGAGTGCATGGATTCATGCTTTAATGTACATTCAGATTAAATAAACACACTCTGTAAAAGCGCTTTTGACTGATATTTCCATAAAATAAGAAACTTTAGACGAACCCGCTATTAAATTAAACGTCAGCAATTTCACATGCAACATTAACATCAATTCCATTAGGTGGCGACGTTGTCTAAAAACCAACACGAGGACCAACCTGTGTCTGCTTGCGTTGCAGTAACCCATTTTACCCAGTTTACAAACAAATGTTTAGGCAAGATGGCATAAACAAAGTGTTCCAGCGAAAACAATCAGTGAGACTTTCTCAGCTCCAAATCCAGGCATTCAGATAATATCGAAAAGGACACAGAAGTCTAAAAATCAACAGGGATTAAAGGGGCTGCAGAGCTCAATCGGCGTCCTGTCATTGGAAAGAAAGCGAAACGTTATCAACGTTAAATAGGATTTTCTGTCTGCTTGCGTGTGGACTCGAGATGCTGAATTAAAACCTACAAGAGCAAGTTCATCAACATGCTTTTGTATTCTCCCGTGGGTTAACCGTGACTGGAGAAGAGGAGGGAGATTTTGCTTGTCATGAGTGGGAATTTCTCTCAGATTTACCTTTTGAATAACGCATTTCCATTCGGATTAAATGATTTCGTCCGTCCGGCGCACATGATTTTTATATGCACATCCTCTTCACGTTCGCATCCTGCAGTAGGTATGTAGCTCCACAGATATCGCTGGCATGTGTACTTTTTAGACGAGATTACAAAAATGGACGTGCAGTTTGTTAAGTAATAACATGTTGTCCTGACCTTGAGACTCACTTGACACGTGTCAATGAAATTTATAAGAAAAAAGAAAGGCACAAAACTGAAAATGCATTCTCTCGCGTTCTCCATAGCTAGAACATATGATGATATGAAACTGTTGATCACCTCACATTTCCACACTCACTGTTGTCCTTGGCTCCATTAAACCTTATCGATTATTAGGTCAAAAGATTGATCGCGAGTATGTGCTGAGTGCAATAATATAATTGCATATTACAAACGCCTGAAACCGTTTATTATATTTAACGTCCCAGTGGTTTGTCACAGAAAAACAACACTCAGATAAATATCTACATTAGATGTAGCCTATATCAATGAAATAGGAAACGTTTTATTACTATAGTAAACTGGAGTAAAATTCCTAACTGCTGTGTTTTTTAACCTTAATAAATATGTAAGTATACAGGAATAACTACAGTTAATCTCTTCACTTCAGTTGATGCATTATGTTAGTATTTATAATAATATATATGTTTTGGTATACTACAGTTTACTATAGTAATATTAGTGCTGTCAAATCGATTAATCGTGATTAATCGATTACAAAATTAATGTTTGTGCTTATCTAATGTATGTGTGTGGCGTGTATATTTATATGCATTTATAAATACAGCAGCATACATGTATATATTTAAGAAATATGTGCAATATATATACACACATAATATAAATGATATTTAAATATAAATGTATTTTTTATGTAAACATTTGTTATACAGTATATGTATATATGTGCATTTAAATATGCATATAAATACACACACAACATATAAACACAAACATTTAATTCGCACGCGATTAATCGTGATTAATCGATTTGACAGCACTAAATATATATATTTTTTCATGTGGGTTGTAAGAAGTCTTTTCATAATTAGCAGTGTAGTATAAAAAGGAACCATAGTTTAACTGTAGTAACCATTGTGTTTTGGTTTTATTTGTGGTAAAACCATATTAACCATCATTATTTTTTTACTACAGTAACAAAACAAACTCACTGCAAAAGCGTAACTATTTTACGAATTGGCTAATTTTGGCTAATTCGTGTGAATTTGTACGATCTCATTCGCACGTTCTAGTACAATTTGCTTTTGTGACGTTAGGGGCGGGGCTTCAGTATTGCTTTAACTGTAGTAATCAAAGGTTTTTGTATGATTCACAGTGTACAAATTCATACAAATAAGCTACCTCGTAAAATAGTTAAGAATTCCTGAGAGATCAAGTTGACAGTAAGTTTAACCGTAATATTTGCATCAAATGTATGGTTATACAAATTGAAATCAATCTGCCAAACAACAACCATTACTGCATTTTTACTGTAATAAAATGGTCTCTCTTGTCAACTTACTTACAGCCTACCAGAAGATTTCTAAATAGCCCATTTCTTTTACCGATCCTTTAAATGTCTTCTAAATAGGACTAACACATGCAATTAGCCTATTTTTTAGCCTTATTCCTACGGAGTGTCACAGACAAAACTGCCAACAGAGCACACAATGGCCATCTTAAAAATGTATCTTTATCAAGGCAGTAATCATGTGTCTTCTCATCACAGGGCAAGTGTGGTCATGAGAACTCTATAAATTATGGTTGACCATCCGGAGTGTCCCAACTACACATGGTACACATCATCTACATCCTAGCCTCTGAACCTCAGACAAAAGCCTAAAAACTGCCAAGCACAGGAATACAACCTTCGCATCAAGCCATCTTTGTATCTCTTCCCCTCCGTGCTTTCAAACCAATGCTACATTATTTATATCATGGGATGCTTGAAGTCCAAGCACCGGGAACCCACTCAGAACTCATCGGAGAGAGTGAATGGCAAGCCGGGAAAGAAAGGAGAGAAAGCGGCTCTCGTTTTCTCAGAGATCGGGTCCGTGGAGGACCCAGCACGGGTCAATCCGGTTCTGCTGGACTACGCCCATAGGCTTTCGGAGGAAATCGTAGCCAGAGCGGTACAACAGTGGGCGGAGGTGGACAGCCGGTACAGCGACATTCCCTACATTGAGTGTGATGTGCCATAAGATTTGACCCTAGAGGAAAAAGTCTGGATGGGTCCAGCTCTCCGTAGTGTTTAGCTGGACGAATGCTGAGACATCATGTATGCTAAATATGAAAGATGCACCACGTGGTGTAGTAGCCTAACATTTTTTATAGCCACATGAAATATTTTTTTTATTCACACATGACAATCTTAAGCATACTTAAGGGGCCGGTTTGGAAAACCGAGGTGAAAGACTGATGCATCTGTGCGTTTGTTGCGTCTTGTTTACCCTCAAAGCCAAATCTTTAATTGGAGAGCCGTCGCAAATGTTCAGAAGCCAAAATGTATTCATCCTAGACTGCTGTTCTTTTGCCTTTAGTGTTATATGGGTTGTGTGGCTCAGCACATCCAACGGAACCGTATCTTTCCATCTATCTGCTGGTCCTAAAGAGCTTCTGCTCAGGGATCATGGTTTCTCTTTAGGTGTCGGCTGCCAGAGATCAATACGTGTACGTTGCTTCACCAGTAATCTTTATTGACGTGACAGCGGCTAAACTCAAAAACCTAGTGTTCATTACCGGCGGGCATTATGAACTAAACTCAATCCGGGTTTCTTTGATGTCACAAAGAAATAGGGAAGGATTAAAAATGTATGCACATTTATTGGTGTGAATTAAGCCATTATGTAATCATGTTAGTATATGGATTTCTTCTGTGTACAGAATATTGCAGCTCAGATATGCAAGAAGCTTTGAAGAAATGTATAACCAAAATGAAAAATTCGATCATTTATTCACCCTCATGTTGATCAAAATCTGTATATGACTCTCCCTGTGGAACACAAAAGGAGATATATTAGTGTCTCAGTGGGGTTGTGGCCATACAATGGAAGTCAATAAGATCCAATGTTGTTCTTTAAAATAGCTTTGGTGTTTTGCAGATAAAAGAAAGACATATGAGGGTAAGTACTGTAAATGATAAAAGAAGTTTCATTTTTGGATGAACTATCCCTTTAAAGTAATTTTTGCTACAAAGACTGCCGATCCCCCAATAGGAGACTAAAAAACGTATACAGGGGACCAAACATAACAGTGTCCTTAATAATCGTGATACAAGCACAATTACTGGTTGTATTTTAAACAGCAGCTACTCACCAGTGCTTTAGTGGGCAGGTATGTAGACACCTCTGGGTTCTTGTTCCATCCTGTCAGGTAGCCAGATTCCCTTTAATGACTTCCATATCAATTCAAAGCATCAGCTGAGTTCCAGAAGTGTACATTTCATCATTTTGGTCCATTGAGAAATAATGTACAAACCTTTCAAGTCAGACCTACGAGTACCTGAGGTTAATGTATGCTTTTGTATAAGTTTTTGTAATGCCTGTGAAGAAAATGAAATATGATTGTGTGGTCAATGTTGCGCAAAGGGAATTTACAGAGAACAGTACTTTAAACGGATAGTTAACCCAAAAGTGAAAATTCTTTCATCATTTACTCAGATTCTTGTCATTTCAAACCTGTATGACTTAAGAAGATATTTTGGACAATGTTGGTAACCGGCACCCACTCACTTGCATTGGTTTTGTGTCCAACTTTCTTCAAAATATCTTCCTTCTTCAAAATTCGTCCCGTTCTGAGTAAATGATGACAGAATTTTAAATCACTTTAAACGTCCCTATATATTCCCCTGCATTGATGGTCATATAATGCAGATTGTAACTTTACGATATAAAAGCACTTATGTGGACTTAAAAGGTCAAATGTACTTGAGGCCTTTCAACACATGCACAACTGTATAATATGTGATAAGTGTAGAAAGTCTTTGAAATGATTTCAGTATTTTAGAATATTGACTGATCTTTGTGATTCTTAAACTGAGACTTGTAAAATAAGAACTAGGTTATATTTTGTTTAGGGATGAACTATACAATCGGATGAATGAATTGTGCTTTGCTCCAATCATGGTATCACCTGAATGAGTTGAACTGCTTGACTCGAGTATAAGTGCTTCTATAACCATATCAAGTCACTACATTGTACCAACTTACAGTCTGAGTTGGAGTCTCCGGAAATCTAATACATATTTAATGAGGTGCTGATAATTCTGACCAAAATTGTTGCCGTTAATATTTCAGAGGAAAATGTTTTATCTGTAATCTGTTCTGTACACTAAAGAAAATGGAAAAACACTACTACGCCAATCAATAAAATCATTGCCTTCCTCGATACCTCAGCTGTTGTATTTGCTGTTGTTGTAACATCGTAACACGTGATCAAAAAAGCGCAACGGTGGAATGACTCTTCAAACAGCCTTTTATCAGTATTTATGGCAGGGCCATTCAAGTCCAGAGACACTGCCCTGCTGAAATTAGTACCAACTTGAAATACACTTGCTTGTCATTTCAAAATGACCTTAAAGATCTTGATTTGCTTGTTCAGGTGTGTTTGAATGGTTGGAACTAAACTCTGTGGGACAGAAACTCCAGAGGACCGGAGCTAAATATCCTTGGTGTGTAGTGCACAAAATATTTAAATGTATTTAAAACTCACAATTTAACATTTAAACACCCTCAAACGTGCATTTTTTACATTTCCAAGATAAAAGGGACAGTTTTCTCACCCCCAAGTTGTTACAAATCTGTATAAATTACTTTGTTCTGATGAACACAGAGAAAGATATTTGAAAGAATTTTCAGTTGTGAAACATCATTGACTGCCATAGTTGGAAAAATTAAACGGTGGTTTACTTACCTACGTTCTTTAAAATATCTCATTTTGTGTTCAATATAACAAAAATATACAATCATTTTTCTACTATGGCAGTAAAGTTGTCCCACAACTGAAAATAGCTAACATTCTCTCAAATATCTTTCTTTGTGTTCAACAGAACAAAGAAATTTGAGTGAATGATGAGTAAATGGTGACAGAATTTTCATTTTTGGGTGACCTGTTCCTTTAATACTTAGGGTTTGTTTAAATCCCTAACATCACGTATAAGCTTGCTTTAGTACGCATTAGTGATAAGCAGATTATCCTGTCTGCTGCAATGGTATTGATCTTTTAAATCAATTAGAGAACAAATTAATTAGTTAATTATCTCAATGAGTCCTGATGACTGGACTGTTCAGTTTGCACACACAAGAGAGTGCAATACGTAAAGATCTTTCCAAACGGTGTCTTTTTATTCCGACTTATTCATTTTTTTAGTAAGAATCTTTGTTGGTAAGTTAAAACTATAAATCGACAAACCTGCAACCGAACAAACAAGATACATGATACAAAATAACTTATATGTTTACCACAAGTACAAGTCACACAATTTTTTAAAGAACATCCATACATACAGTATGTAAGAAAGCAGATGAGACTTTGATTTAACTTCTGAAGTAACTAGAGGGTGTATTTGAGGAGTTTCTTTTAAAGTTTGAGATCTCTTTCACACAGGGAACTGAAGCAATCCTCTATAGCCTGTTCTGTGACCTCAGAGAGAGTGGAAGGTTTCCACTTTGGACTCTGGTCTTTATCGATCAGCACTGGAAGAGGAACAAAAGCACTTGAATTATGATTATGAATGTTTAAGAATGGTAAGAGCTGTCTTTATAATAACCTTTATTAAACACTTTCAAAAGATTATAATGTGTTACATTATACATAATAAGTTAATGCGCTTTAAAATAGACAAAAATGTTAATTTACTTCAAATGAAATCTTTTAACATTTAAAATCTATAATAAAACAATTATTTTATATAATTATATGGTTATAAAAATGTGCATCTTACCAGCTCGAACTCCCTCATAAAAATCGTGTCCTCTCTGTAAAATGAGCAAAAAGCCATGACGCGAATAACACAAATACCATCCTTAAACTAATAATTGAAACATTGATTTGATTAGGATAAAATGACACAGCCATGCATCGACACGGCTGTTACATACCATGCAGCCTTGACTGAGTCTATACTCCATCACCAAAACCTCCTGTAAACTCATGTTTGCTCCTTCCTGAATCTGTCTGAAACTTAACTTCAGTGATGTGGGAGACATTTTGGCCAGAATCTGTAAAATACAAAAACACAAGTTTTACTCACGAAGAATACTATACAAATATATATTCTCCTGTGTTTAACTTAAAGTCCCTGTGAACCGCTAGGTTGCGATCGTTTTTACTTCCGTATTTTGACGCATTTCCGAGTAAAATGGAATTTCGAATGAGAAAATAGTGGGCGTGGCTTTTTTAAAACAGCCATTGCATTTTGAAATGGAACTGGCAGCAGTCTAAAAGTTGAAGGGGAGGAGTTAACGGATGCTCCGCCCAAGCCATCTAACATATGTCATTTAAGATGGATAGTTACTACGGGATGGAAGTGCATTTTCAGATTTTAACTGAAGATTATGAGGGCACACAATTTTTCAAAAGAGAATGACCCACATTGATGAACTATTTACAATAAACGCTGCAATATTTCAGGAAAAAACAGGAATTGTAACTTTTTATTTCACTGGGACTTTAAGAAAAGAGGATCTTAACACTACACGGGTGGCTGAAGGGTTTACACAATAGGTTTTGCGGAGTAGAAACAAAATTAAGAGAGATCACTGGTGACTCATATGCAGTGTTGGGTAAGTTACTCTGAAAAAGTAATTAATTACTAGTTACTAATTACACATTCGATAATGTAATTAGATTACTGTACAAGTTACTCTCTTCAAAAAGTATTTAATTACTTATTACTAATTACTTTCTATATCCTATATCAACCTTGATGAGTTAAGTGATTCAAGGATAGACATGAAACGGCTCTTTTCATTCATTCAAATAAATCATATAAAACTACATAAAGTATTATTATTAATTACAAATGTGAGAATTATACATTAAAGCACGGATTTTAAAGTTAGACTTTGAATTTTGAAGTCAATTCCTCTTCTGCACACACACATATTACACAAAGTATTTAGTTTAATTACATCAGAAGTAACTGTAATTAAATTACAGAAAAAATAAGAGTAATCCCTTACTTTAATTTTTCAAGGGGAAAGTAATTAAATTACAGTAACTAATTACTTAGTAACTAGTTACACCCAACACTGCTCATATGTCAAATAGGATGACAACTGTGACTCCCAGGGGCGTAGGAAGGATCTGAAAAGGCAGACGTTTGTAAATAGGTGCTAGCCATAATAAGATTACTGTTCAGACCACTGCAAGGGTTTTCTCCCTGAACTGTGGCCAAGTAAAATCTTAAAATAATATCTTAAAAAGGAGATGAACTTAGATATGAAAACTGATCCCTCTAGTTACAATGATAAGAGTTCTTAAAACCAGTCATAAAACTGGAAAAAAGTGTGAGGCCGTGTCAGACGTTACCCATAAGACCATATATGAGAACAGGTAGGTTACACAAGGGTACCGATAAAAGGTCATGTTGATAAAGAGGCCCTGTGGTTTAAGAGAACCTTGCATGACCTTGTAAAATGTGTAATGTTGACACAAAATTTATTGTGGGAATGTCTACATGTGTAACTGTGTTTGATGTACTCAGATCAGTGGATTGTCTATAAAAGGCAACAAGAAAAAGACACATTTACAGGGCAACAGCTCATGTAAAGATTCAAGAGTGAAACATTACAGTATCAAACATCAACTTCCTCTCTAAAAGCCGCATGTAAACAAACTGAGGCATTGCAAAGCAGCGCTATGGGAAAAACACAGAAAAGCTTTGAAATACTAATGAGCTATAATACAATTCGGGGCACATTATGCAATATGAGAGAGAGAGTTTGTAAGCAGCAAAGTGCACAGAGAGACCTCAAATGACATGCTATACACGGTCATTATGTTCATTTCGTAAAATATTCCGGAAATAACACTTCAATTCTTCAGGAAGCACAAAAAGCCAGCCTCTGCCGCACTGCTGCCTCCTGTATATGAGGTCAGTCAGTTTACAAAAAACACTGTTGAGAATGAATAAATGTGCTGCATTATGATATAACATGTAGCTTTCCCTACAGTATGCATAATAAAAGATAAATACTAAGGGTACTGATCTAGTGGGTCACTACTCATAATAAGATATACCAATACCGATCATTAAGATCATTTTTCATCTAGCATTTGTAACATTTTAGGCTTTTGTCATTATCGGGACAGATCCTGCATATGGGTGAGATTTCTGTGCTAAATACAGAGTTCAGAAAATCTCTGTTCCTGAACTCACCTCGATCTGTTTCTGTGCAAATGCAGATCCATCTTTCTGAAGGTTCTCCAGGATCTGCTCCACACTGGCAGCTGAAAAGAGTCTGCAACCGAAGAACAATAATGAAATGAACATGAATACACCTGCAACCATGTACATACACACACTAGGGTTGTGTGCCATTCAGAAAGAATGGCAAATTAATTCCTGGTTTTGAACTGAGGTAGAAAACAGAAGTGGAATTAGGGTTTTAATTTGATTTGGATTTTGTATAACTTCTGTATGAATGTTTTAATTTTAAAATTATATTTTTCTTCAACATGCTTCAAATGTGGAAATGCGCTGCGTGATATCACTGCGCCTGCTGCGGCCATGTTACGGCAGTAGATTTCCTTGATTATTACGCCAGTATAGTTCCTAATCATATCGGCCTAGAAATCGCAACTTTTCATTTTCTGCCGGTCTTAGCACACGATATAACTACAGAAGAGTCCAGTTTTAAATAGGAAAAATATCGAAACTCTTTGGTCATTTTTGAACGCGATGCTACTGGTCTAATTGGATTCAATGATATATGCTATGCTATGCTAAAAGTGCTATCGCCAGGCCAGGAGATTGGTCGAATAGATCCCAAAATGGTAAAACTCAACTTATTAACTCTAGGGGAGTTGGAGAATGAGCCTATTTCCAAAAAAAGTGGAGTGTTCCTTTAACAGCGTTACTATTTACTGTTAGCTAGCTCTGCCCTCAAACGTGCTGTGCAATGCAAGCATGAAATGCTTAGCTTTCTCATAGGTTAGACCACGCAAATAATAATGCAAATGAATAAAATAAGCAGAGACGACACGATTATAAGCAGCACACTGGTTCAAGATAAACAATGACGCGAATATTACAACAACAACAACATATCTTGGTTCTAACAAACAGAAAAACCAATGTTACAAACATACTAATCCAAATCAAGCAACCTCCTCGGGGGGGATTTTTAAGATGATCTTTCTCTTCAACATTTCTCTGCTGGAAAGTATCTCCATAGATATATATGAGTGTCTCTGCTAAAAACGTTAGTAATCTTACCGCGGTTCCTAACGCGTCTCTGCTGGAAAGTCTTTATAATATTAACGTGGGTCCTAGCTCCTGCCTGACTTTTATCCTCCTTTTTATACTTAAAATCCACAGACCCTTTACTTTTATGTAATAAATAAGACATCACTCTTTCTACAGTATTTGTAAAGCCTGCATGATATCTTCCCTGCGTCAACATGAGAAATGCGCTCTCTCAGCCGACGACATCTTTTTGTACTGTGGTGGCCACTGTCGTGTTTCGAAAAGGAGGGGTGAGCAGAGGACTGAGAGATTGGTTGCAATTCTCAAACTCACCGCTAGTGGCCACTATAAATCCCATTCTAGACCTTTAACTAAATTATATAATAGATTTACATTTTGATGCTTGTTTTATATGAAACTGAATTTGAACTTTGAGTTTTGGACTGTAAAGAAATGAAAAATTGTCTGACGTTAGGACATCCTCATGTCCTGTAGGCTGCACATTGTTAGAACAAATTTGTCTCCCAAATGTAGGTCAAACCAACACACGCACGCACAGTCAAACTGACTGGACAGCAGATTAGTGCAGCATCCACTGATGTGCAATGCAGAGTCAGAAAAACAGGTAAACAGAAAGAAACAGGCAAACAGAAGCTGTTTACACTCATGAATAATATGTTCCACTAAGACGCAAAGATAACTTGTACTTTAGTCACAGTGAAAACTGAGTTTTGTAACAAGTCTAATGCGCATAAATTCAGTCCTTTGATCAACAAATCCAACTTTGGTTCATGGAATTATGGGTTTCATAATGGCATAAACCGCCTGAAAGCCTCAAAGTGTGAACGTCACCTGAAGGCTTATCCAATTAAACAAAGACACATAATCAATTTGAAAGTGTGAAGTGTATTGATGTGAAGCCAGCGGGGCTGCTGCAGGCCATTTACACAGCGGCCACAGTTCAATGTCTTTTGTGCACATTCACCGGCACTGTATATAAAACAGTTGAACACACTGTATATAGTGATACAGTTATATCAAGAAGAATGATATTTAGTAATATTCAATAATATTTAATCCTTTCATTTGTCTGCAATGTTACGATGACACACTTTAATAAACATTAGTTAGTATCTATCTACATAATGTATTAGAGGTGTCCCAATGTACTGGTATTGACAATAATCCGGATTTTGAAGTATATACAGCCATAGAAAAAAATAAGAAACCATTTCCAAATTATTGTCAGTTTTTCTGAATATATGTGTTATGTTTTCATTCTGTGAACTGCTAACAAAATTTCTCCCAAATTTCAAATAAAAATATTGTTCCCATTTGCAGAAAATGAAACTAAAATATGCTCTGTATTTTTTCACACCTCAAATACTGGAAAGAAAACAAGTTCATATTCAATTTTAAGAAATACAACAGTAATATTTGTACATGTGTTATGTGATAATATCACGTGTGTCTTGTCATGCTTTCACATTGCTGTTGGATGACTTTATGTCACTCTTGAGGTTTGATTTGATTGAAATTCAACAGCCACTGGACTGGAATGACCACAATACATCTAGAAATGCTGATTAAATAAAAACTTGGAATGGTCTCTTAATTTTTTCTGCGGCTGTATATAGTATAACTTGCAATTTGGTATTTGGCAAGAAATTTTGTAAAGCTCCAAGTTGTTATTTTGTCTTAAAATCAATCGACCGTGATGTTGTGTTCAACCTGAAATATTCCTGTAACAATGATCTTTCCCAAAAATATATTGACCTCAACGCTCTTAAATAACTATTTCTTTTAGAAACAAACTTTGTTGTCACTGTGCAAAGTATAAACAAAACCCGAAATGCAATATCAGACTGCAAACAATATCAGACCCAATGGTCTTTTATAAAACAATGGATGGATTATTTTTCCATGGGGAGGTTCAGTTTCATTCTATTCTATGTAAGGCTTATGGCAATATAACAAAGCATTTTATTTTTGGGAACGTGGGGTACTGAGGTTAGAAAGGAGCGTTTAGGTTTACCTATCGATGGCTTCTGTGTGCTGTTGAAGGGTAAACGGTTTCTCAGCATCCAGAGCGCTCTGAGGAGACAAAACAACAGTGTGACAAATACCAGCTGGAGTGCAGCTACACGATGTAGTACAGAAAGACCTAGAAGAACTCTTAACCTCTGTCTGTATGTGACTATGTGTGTGTGGCCATTTTTGACTTCTCAGACGCCATACAGCACTTCATTTCTGTGTAGACGTGAGAAGCTGGTCAAATTCACATCAAATGAATCCCACATTTTATTTCATGCTTGTTTTAAGTGATATATAAGCTCTAACTGTGGAAAAAGTAAGCTGTCTTGCTGCCTACTACACGTCTATGCATATGGATAGGTCTTAAAACAGCAATGAACATCCGCACACCAACATATGAAGAGTTTGGTTCTAAAATGTGAACTCGGGTTTTGAAAATATTTCCAAAATCATGTTTTTTTATTATGCATTCCAATTAATATCAATCAAACTGCAGTTTTTTTTAATTTAAGCCACAATAACTAAAAAAATACAGCTAACTAACAAAATAAAAACATGATAACATAATAAAAAACATGATTCATTTTTATTAAATGAATCAATTTTTATCTCATATTGGAACCAAACTCTTCATATGCTCTCTAATCTAAAAAATCCTGACAATGAATCATTATTCACCACTCTCTGCATACAGAACGGGGCTGTGTTTGCTACCTTGTTTTCCTCTTACTACATGGCCAGCATCCTAACTGTAATGAAACCTCATAAATGAATGATTTTAAGTGCTTTACAAACAGCGCTACACCTGTGAAATGGACCGGAGATTCTAGTCTGCCGTTATTGCATTCTTAGTAAAGCAATACGTGCAATGCTGTTCTAGTATTTGGCAGAGAAAGGGTTTTTAAGACGCACGTATGATGCTATAAAAGGTCTCTCACATCAGTCTAGAGGGTTTAAAGGTTTGATCCTTAATAAATGGTGTAGGTTACGGTTTAGTCGCAAAAACCATAAAAGCTAAAGCTCTGAGTTGTTTATGTAAGATGAACAAATGGAAAGGGGCTTGACTAAGGTAGGCTCTGTTTCCCTCCCCAGGTTCTCTAGAAAGCGCTGTGACATAAAGTGTATGAGTAATTTAAACAACTACTTGACACATGTAGCATTAACCATAAATGGCCATAAATCTGTTAGGCTAAGATATAGAGAGAACAACATAATGAGTGTAATGAGAGCAGTAAAACACAGCAGAGGACTTTAAACTCTTGGACAGACTTGAACAAGATATAAAGGGTAAAAGGTGTGAGAACAGAACTGAATTCAAGTCACCTTTTGCCACACCTGCCTATGGCAGATGAATTGAGAAAAGCTTTGCGAGAAGACGCGTAAATTGAGACAAATGTGTTTCGTCAGTAGACATTTTTATATTTTATAACAAATTTAATCTTATTTTAGCTTGAATACTGCTTTTTCAGTCTCCGACTTCTCTCAAATTTGCACTGAAAGCAAATTCGTGACCTTGGACAACAAAACCAAGTCTTATGGGTCAATTTCTCGAAATTGAGATTTTTACATATTCTGAAAGCTGATAAGCTTTCTATTGATATATGGTTTGTTAGGATAGGGGAATATTTGGCCAATATATAACTATTTGAAATCGGGGGATGCAAAAAAATCGAAATCATCAGAGGTGCTGTAGCAGACCATCCACTCACAAAAATAAAGTTTTTATATATTTACGCTAGGAAATTTACAAAATATCTTCATGGAACATGATCTTTACTTAATATCCAAATGATTTTGGCATAAAAGAAAAATCAATCATTTTGACCCATACAATGTATTTTTGGCTATTACTAATGTTCTCGTGCTACTTAAGACTGGTTTTGTGATTCAGGGTCACATTTATCAATGCTTCATGCTGTCGCTATGACGACAGCTTACATACTGTCAGCCCACCGCGGTCGATGTAGGATCTTAGACATCTACAGCTTTTAAAGCTGTGTGGTTGTCACTTACCTGTTCCTGATAAGAATCTAGTAGCTGAGCCACATCACTCACACATGGAGACTTCAGGTCAACGAGATCCTTCTCAAGAGACGCAATCTGACAGGAGAGAAACGTGGGGAAATGTTCATTACATCTAGTGGGCTGCTGATGTCCACTGATGAAACACAGGAGAGGGGAATGTGTGCTTAGACGTGCTGTTTACAACAGGAATGTTAACAAAGTACTTCCTGATGGAGACTGCAGAAACACTACACGGTTCTGTTCTAAAGTAAGCTGCTTGCTCCTGATGTGAACGCTGTTCTAGATAGTGCACTTGGCTAAATTCCTTTGCAAACAAGGCGTTGTTTCATTTGTTGGTATCATGCTGTATTTAATATACATCTTTGCATAAAACCTGTAATTTAACAGGTTATAAACCTGCTGGCTATATATCTGGTCATTGGCGTACGACCCAATAGCACATCACTCTACAGAATTAAACTCTGAGACATTCTCTGTATTCACTACAGCCCTCCAGTCACCACCACAAACAACCTTGTAAAAATTATGTTATAAATATATAAATACTTTCTGGGCACACTTGCTTAAAGGGATAGCTCATCCCAAAAATTGTATTGTATGTGACCCTGGACAACAAAACCAGACTTATGGGTCAATTTTTTGAAATTGAGATTTTTCTGATCATCTGAAAGCTGAATAATTACGCTTTCTATTGATGTGTGGGCTGTTAGTAATTGCCCTTGAAGTTGTTAATCAGAGGCACTGTAGCAGGCTGTCCACTCATGCAAATAAAGTTTTTTTAGGTTAGAAAATTTACAAAATATCTTCATGGAACATGATCTTTACTTAATATCCTAATGATTTTGGGCATAAAAGAAAAATCGACAATTTTGACCCATGCAATGCATTTCTGGCTTTTTCTCCTTCCAACTTAGGACTGGTTTTGTGGTCCAGGGTCACATATTGTATATAAAAACATGCATTACATTATCATATCAGAGTCTATGTCCTCCATAGAAATTCTGTAATTTGTTCTGTATGTTTGTTATTTATTAAGCACTGACAACATGTCATAAGAAACCCTGTCCCAAGTATTGCATACAGAAGAATGACAATATTTAACAAAACACATACAGCTGCTGAAAAAATTAAGAGACCATTTCAAAGACAATTTCAGTTTTTCTTAAAATTACTATTTCTAGGTATGCGTTTAGGTAAAACGATCTTTTTTGTTTCATTTTGATAACTCCTAACAATATTTCTCCTAAATCTCAAACAGGTCAACATAACAGAAAAGATGTTATGTATTTTCTCAGACCTCAAATACTGCAAAGAACCTTCAAATAAAAAGTTAATATTAACCTTTAAGCAATACAACCGAAATATTTGTGCATGTATTTAGGAAAAGTTCTCTTAATTTAACTGGTCTCTTAATTTTTTCCACGGCTGTATTTGTTAGTATCACTATTACAGTAAAACAAACTGAATCACAACTCGTCCTGCAGTACAAACTAAGGGCTTGTCCTCAGAGGCCTTTGCGGTTATTTTTATCTCTAGTCACTTCTGTGTTTGTCTGCCAGTTCCTGCTGGTTGGCTGTCCTTGGCCAGAGGAGGTGTGAGTGTGTGTAGGCTTTTAAGCTCCTCTCTCCAGCAGCGCCAGGTCCTGGTGCTCATTTTCACCTCTGGCACATACACCGGGTATAGCGTCAGGGCTCAGTCACCCCCTGATGCCAAGGGCTTGCTGGACAGCATGAGATATGCTGACTAGGTCCTCTCCTCGGAGTACCTTCTCTCATTTCAGCATCAGAAGCAAAAATTGCAGTCCAACAGCCCAGGAGGGAAGCACAACCCTTCCAATGATCAGTACTTCTTTCTGCTCTCTAAAAATTGTATGAGCGCTGTTCTATATTTAAAGGGATATTTCAGAGGCAAAACTCACCCTCAAGGCATCCTGACTGAACATATGACTTTCTTCTTGAAGAATAATGCAGTCGGAGTTATAAAACCATGTACCCTTTTTCTTCTAAGCGGTAGAATGGGAGTGAATGGGGGTCATTTTTTGAAGCTCCAAAAAGTGCATCCATCGCTCAAACTGCTCGACACGGCTCCGTGGTCTTAACAAAGGTCTTCTGAAAGCGATGCGTTTGTTTAAGAGAAATATCCATATTGACAGCGCTATTAACGTTAATGTCTAGCTTCCGTTATCCCTCTGCTGCGCGTGAACCAGAGCATGTGAGCGGAGCGTGCGAAATATAGTCGGAGCGCGGAGCGGGTTTTTATCCAAAGGCCGGAGCGATCGCTCTGTCTCACTCCGGTTCCCCAAAAATAGACTAGGCGCCTATCTTTAGCGAAGCGGCATGGAGAGCCGCTTCTGGGACGCTTTTGAAACGTGCCGCGGCGCGTCTGGTGTAAACACAAGCATAGACTAGAATGACCACGATCAGTTCCGGTAGCCGCGTCGGAGCCGTAGCGTGCCGCAGATGCATGCGGTGTAAACGAGGGTTAAGGCTTCGGTTGAAAATGGTAGGTGTTAGGCATGCAGAGGAATTTTAAATTTGAGCGAGCGTGGAGCGATTTCACCGGAGCGGGATGAAATTGTAGGTGAGCGGGGAGCAGAATTGAGCGGAGCGGTCTGGTGCGACTTTGAAATTCTCACCGCTCACCTCTGCTTACATGCTCTGGCGTGAACCAGAGGCTTGTTTTTCAGCTTGTTACAATAGCCTGATGTCCTAATAATCGAAGTTTGTCTGTCCACATTGACCATGAAATTGTATGAGGTGACAGAAGATATTTGGTTAGATACACTAACTAATATCACTTTAATGGCCGATGGCGTTTACCAATAACTTGAGGCAGATTGGCTTATAAAACCTTGATATATAATTAATGTATAATTCAATGAAAGCCAAAGTGGCATGCACATTATTTACTGTTTAAAATTGACGCTTTTATAAATATCACATTTAAATTTCTCAAACATTTTGAGGCTGTCGATAGATTTCGACAATGACTTCGATTGCAGTTAATGTCAAATATCCTTCGCTATATCGGGCCTTCGCGGGTCAATACACATTACCTTCTCCGACTCCACGAAATGAGTAGCCACCCCGACTCTCTGCACATCTCGTCCCTTGAGGCGGAACCCGGTCAAGGCGAGAAAGAGGCCCAGCTTGCCTTGGAGTCTAGGGAGAAAGTAACCCCCTCCGACATCAGGGAACAGGCCTATAGAAATTGAGATGACATAACTCCATTTATTTACATCTTATTCATTATCTGCAAATTTCCCCAATTTTAAAACACTTTGCTTCTAGTCAAATGTAATGTGGTGATTCACCTCAGTGCTGGTTGGATCTTTTCCTAAAAATGGCTGCGTAAAAATGAATTGAAGATCCCTTATTCAGTTGGTTTCTCAAAGGGATTTAGCAGCAAGTTTTCTAAACGGATTGCTTATCTTAATAAAAAAAAATTGTTGTGTAACCCCATACAGTGATGCTGTACATCTGCTGTGTGTTTATGCTATCTGCAAGCAGTTTGGTTCCTCAAATCAAAACTGTAAAGGACCTACATGAGACATGGCTATTTAAACTAAAAAAAGGTTTTTGGTAACATCTTACACGAATATCTCATTCTTTAAAGTTAATGCATTAACTAACATGAACATTACAGCACTTTTTAATCTTTGTTTATGTTTAAAAAAATGTTAACAGATAACAGAACTTTTGGTTTTAAAAATGTATTAGTATATGTAAAAAAAACATTAATATTAATAAATACTGTAAAAGTATTGTTTATTGTTACTTAATGTTAACTAATCTAGACACTTTGAACCTTATTGTTATTAGAATTTCAGGTGAACAGTACAAAGGACAATAATTGTAAAGTGTAAGTAATTCCATAGTGACATCATCTGAAATCTTTGTCTTAAAAAATAAAAAATGTAAAAAAATGCACATGCATTTCTTAATAATTCAGAACTGCCTAGAAAATGAGCCTCTACGCCCTTATTAACATTATAATGTTCTTCTTTTCAGTATCAGGGCTGATAAAATGACATCACGTTTTATCCCTATATGCACCCAGCCCGAGGTAAAAATTGTAAATAAGGCGCGGCGGGATTAGGTCCCCATGACCTGATTCCAAGAGGCCAATGTAATATCATAAATGCAGATTACGCTTGCTGCCGCTTTGTCCCAATGGGCGGCAGTTTCAGGACACAAATAGCCCCTTAATCCATCAGCGGAATGGGGGTGGAGGGGAGGAGTCAGGGGGGTTGCAATTTTGTCAAAAACACAGATGGGCGCCACATTTAACGTGTCAGGCAGTTGTGCCGTAGGCGGGTGCGAGAGCTGAGCAAAAAGTGACCAAGGATAGAGTATCATGACACAAATTCTACGATGGCATGAGGGCGAGTTAATTATTATATAAAAAAAAAAAAAGTGTACATGCACATTATCTTACTTGACTAAATATTTGCAACATCAATCGAAGCGAAGACATGAGTACAAGAATCATGTGGGACACACTAGCTTTCAAATGTTTTATGCCAAGCAGAAAGAACTACCCACCTCATGGTTCAGAAACAGACGGTGCTTGACGCTTTACCACAGAATAAACCATTAAGACAAGTGCAAACCCAAAGAGGATTATCATTCAGATAGGAATGAGAAACACAGCTCTTAATGGAATAACTGGGTGATGATGTCCAGACACTGTACATTTAAACTCATTGAAACACACATATGCACAAGCGCTCAACAGATGTGCCACAGGCCGCGATTAACGCTACGTCCTGTCAATCCGGCGGCACCGCCTCAGAGAGTCTTCAGCCAAGACTTGAAGAAGTGAAGGACGCTGTGCAGCTCTGGAGGAAATGCTGCTAAAAGCTTTTATAAAAAGTCCACAATGATTAGAATAGCACGGGCGTACTTTTGCCTACATGTGTAGGAGCGAGTGATAGCATTCAAGGGCACCATATTCATCACAGACTATATGATGTATACAGCATCAAGGTCTCAGACGCACTATTCAAAGGTCGCTCGGAACATAATTTGCGAGAGTAAAAAGAAGTACAGAAATGATCGAAAACGTGTGCAAAAAGCTTTATATTTCTTACCCTTTTTGCAGATATGTGTTAGCTTGTTTTAGGCATAACGTTTTTTTTCCCAGAAAACAAAACTTTAAGGTCTAATGTGTAATTTTTTGGATCTATTGACAGAAATGCAATATAATGTACATAACTATGTCTTTAGAGGTGTATAAAGACCTTACATAATGAAGCGTTATGTTTTTATTACCTTAAAATGAGCTATTTCATACATACACCGTGGGCCCCCTTACATGTTGTCTACAGCAGTGGTTCTCAAACTGGGGGCCCCAAGATGGATCCAGGGGGCAACAGATTTTGTGGCATTTTATGAAATATAGAAATTTATCATAGATTTTATGCAATCAAACATCAGAAAAATGACACCACCAACCAAAAGAATTGAGGTTCCAGCATTGTATAACTGAATGTTTTTGGTTTAATTAAAATTCTAAGTTTAAGATTATACGTCTTTATATGGGGGGGGGGGGGCCGCAAAGCGATGCACTTAACACAAAGGGGGCCTTACAACGAAAAAGTTTGAGAACCACTGGTCTACAGTAACCCTTAACCGACAAACTGCTCTACAGAGCGCATTTCGTAAATACATTATCTCCTTCGGCAAAGAATAAAAACGTGATGACATCTTTGTCCTCTGTCAGCCACCGTAGTGGTTTGAAAGGGAGGAGCGGAGTGAGCCGCTGGTTGCAATTCTCAAACCTGACCGCTAGATGTCGCTAAATGTCATACACTTGACCTTTCATATCATTTTGCTTCTGAAGAAAATTTATCTTTACATTTTAAGATGTTTGTATCGCAAAACCAAACAAGAAACCTAAGATTTTCTATTTTTCCATTTACTGGGATCATCACCTGTTAGACTAATGCTGTTTTTTACACATATCTTACATGCATTACATAATACATGTAATTATATCTTCATTATTATATCTTCAATATATGTAATTCATTACAGAGACGCCGTGTATGAAGATATATTCTAAGTGTAAGATTAGAAAATAACGGTTACTGATCTGGAAACGTTCTCTATATCTAGCAACAGTTTTCACTTTGAACTTATTGTATATAAGTTGAACAATAAACAAGTTCAAAAGAACAAGTTTTTGTTGAATTTTATAGGTAACAAAACATCAAACAAAGGGTCATCTTCAAAACATTTCTGTGATTTCCTTTAACAGATGATGTCGAAGTGATTTTCAGTGAATGTTCAAAGTCAGTTCGCACAGGTGTGAGAGCAAAGTGACCACAGATGTAGTTCATCACACGGACTATGGCAATATCGAAAAACATGTTTTTTTTTCTTTCTATTTGCAGACTGAATTGTGATTGATCATCTTAAGCCTTTGTACTGTACAGTGACTATTTGTTGATTTGTGTGCGTAGCAATTAAAGCAGTAGTTCACTATTAAATTAAAATTTCATGATAATTCACCCACCCACATGTCATACAAGCCGTCCGTGTGCTTATTTCTTCGGTTGAAAACAAATTGAGGCTTTTGAGGAAAGCTTTCCAGGGTTCTTATCCATACAATGGACCTCAACGGGGGGCTATTGGATAAGGTCTAAATTTCCGTTTCATCACAGATGGTCTAAGTTTCAGTTTCATTGCACTGCCTCTGCGATCCACGTCCATGACTTGCGTATTACGCAATCACGATGGAAAGGTCACGCGAGATGTAGATTTCAAAAGATTTAAAGATCCCGGATATGCACACAAACTGACCATTTTAAACAATGATATTGCACTAAGACATATAACGTGTCATTAAACATTCCAAGAACTTTTGAACGGTCTTCTTTTTCCACACTCGTAAACACTGGGTTGGAACTTCCGCTTACTTCACGCGACCTTTCCAACGTTATTACGTAGTACGTGAGCCTCAATTTGTTTTCGACAGAAAAAATAAACACATGGACGGCGTGTATGACATGTGGGTGAGTGAATTATGATGACATTTTAATTTTATAGTGAACTACTCCTTTAAGACAAAAAAAACTAACTCGCTTCAATGCAACGTTTGTTTTCTATAGAACTAAAGCCTAAAATCTGTGCTTTAACCAAAACTTTAGAGCTGCTACATTCTTTAGGAAATGTATCTGTGAAATGTTTTGCTTTAAAAATCAATGTCACTTTGGAAATTTGTTATAAAAACAATAAAATCTACACACAGGAGCACAAGAATCATATCATAAACCTCGTATGTCCAAATTTGCTGTTTTTCAGAAAATGGAAAAAAACACTGTACTTTTTAAATGATTATACTGTATATTGTGTTGTCTAATTTGACAAGCACTTTTTAATACTTTTTATTGGTTAGATATTTGCAAAACCCAGGGACAAACGTAAAGGGTGACTAATAAGAATGATTTATAGAAAAAAATCTAAATCACGAAAGATACGA
This sequence comes from Triplophysa rosa, assembly GCF_024868665.1. NCBI lineage: Eukaryota > Metazoa > Chordata > Actinopteri > Cypriniformes > Nemacheilidae > Triplophysa > Triplophysa rosa. The sequence continues at coordinate 5,676,994 of NC_079895.1, forward strand.
GGTTTCAGAAGGACAGCAGCGATATGCTTGCTTTTCACAAGAACCATCTATTTACATATCAACGGCAGATTGATGGACCCCCAACCGCACAGACAGAATTCCTTCCATGGGCAAAGGGAAATCTGGGAATCTGTTGAGGATTTTTAGCGTGCCTATTATTCAGACAGGTGCCCCTGTCTGCACACTACCTCTCAATATTGTTTCCACATAAAACAGACCTGAACCATTTTCTCTGAAAGACTGACAGGTATTCGTGTTATTTGAAAAGAGAATGAGGAAAGAGAGGGTTTTATTAGTTACGAGTGTTGTGGTCTTTTTAAAGGCTGATGTATCATATTTTCAACACAAGCGGGTCTTCATATATCTTGCTTGGAAATTTTTAGCATCAGAGAATGGGAACTGGGAAGATACCAGGTGTGTAAATCACTGGCAAACCAAATACTGTGTACTTTACAGAAAAATAAACAATATATCACATTCCTTTCGTATGACCCCTTAAAAGGTTGTAAAGACACCAAACATCATAATTCAATTATTCCTTTTATATCTTTATTTTGAGGATGAAGTTTTATTGATTTCTGTGAATTCAATCCTCATCCATCTTGCATAATTAATGTCAATTTGTCACAGACGGCAGGGAGAAAAAGGAGAACCGAAAGACTGAGTCTTACCGATGCCCGTCTCCGGCATGGCAAACAGTGTCTTCTCAGTAGCCACACGAAACCGGCCGTGTACCGAGAGACCCACGCCCTGCAGAGAGAGAACACAATATAGAGAGAGGGATAATAAGTAGAGATCAATAACTGGGTTACCATGGTTACACACAGCCACCAAATGAAAAGAGCGGTAGGATCAGGGTTAAGACATATAGAGGGCACAAATGTCATAATTAGTAACGATTTTCAGTTCAAAATGTAATATATGTCATAGCTTTTGGTACTTAATGTAATATAAAGCCACTTTCATAGGTTATTAATGTTATTGACTACTTAATAAGTGGGTCACAGGTGTAAAATATAAGAGTTATTACATTTAGGGCCTTTATTGCATTCAGGAGCAAAGGTTATTACATTAAGGAGCAAAGGTTATTACATTTAAGGGCAAAAGTTATTACGTTTAGGGTCTTTATTACGGTGTGGTCCGAACGTTATTACGTTTTGGGCAGTTATTACCTTTAGGACCAATTATTACATTTGTGGCATCTATAAAACATTAGGGTTTAAAATGACGTGGTGAGTAAATAATGATCGAGAAAATAAATAATTGAAGTAAAAAAAAACATGAAAAAAGATGAGAAAATGTTTAGCAGGCACAGTGTCAAAACGTATGATGTCGTCTAAACAGTGCTGTTGTCACAGCGAAGTGCCAACCCCACATTTGGTGATTTAGTAGTGTTTGAAACCCAGCATTACCTCGAAGCTTCAAAGCAATAAAAGAAGGAATGCCAAATGCTCCTCTGTCCTACCGCATCTTAATCTGCTCAGACAATGCACAGACATCTTGCACGGACACAAATAAATGCCACAGTACAACAACAAGACCAGAGAACACATCTGATCGTTTGGTTGGTTTAAACACAGAGGCGAAGGTCAAAAACATGAATCGGTAAAGAGAAACAATTATAATAGAAAAGAATACATTTCTATTGTTCCGTTTTGTGAATTACTGGTAAATATTGTGCAAAAAATGAGCAAAATACAAAACATACAATGCACTTCTCCAAGCCACGGCACATCTCGAACCGACTCATTCATAATAAATACCACAACCGTTATTATGCGAGTAGATGAAGACGATGTTGCCATCTCATCGCTTCAATAAATTCAGTCGATATGAATCATTAGATCACTTCACATGACTGACACACACTCATCTATCTTGACAAAATAAATATCATAAAATCGATCATTACGGTGAACACCTGGGGCCTGCGTTCTCAATAGGACAGCTCATTAAAAGACAATAACTCTCCGCTCCCGGGAGATTTGACACGCGTGTTGTGATAAGACCGCCATGAGTCCCCTACACGAAAAATCTCACACAATAAATGAAATCGCTCCGAATACACGAGAACAAGCATCTCCAACCATCTAAACACCTGTAAACTATTCTGTAAGTGAACAATGACTTACATTTTAGTCTGTACTTCACACAAATACTATCTGGAAATTTAAATAAAAGTAAATGTCCATGTGGTATTACCAATTTTTATGTAATACTTTACAAAGGAAAGATCTTTCATCTCAGACAGACATTTAAGAACCATCTCCAAAAAAACCCACCACCTAACAAAACCAGCCAAAGCTAAAAATGTCTTTAATCTGGTTGTTATCTAATCTGGCAGAGCTCTCCAGACAGTCCATCAAAGGTTTTATAACAAAAAGAACAAAATAAGGAAAACAGCTTTATCAGAGAGCTGGCAGGTAAGGTCAATGCTGTCAGGTTGTAGGTTTTAAGGTTTACCTTTTAAACTCCTCTCTATTGTTTAATGTGTAATGACTTCAAATGCATGTGACATCATATCCTGTGTTCATCGCTACAGATATGGGCAAAAGTAATTTGGCATGTTGAAAATCTACAGTGACCACACCTTAATTCCAAAGACAAGCAGTGCCTGAGGCAAAAAAAGATAAAAATGCAAAGTGAATGAGACAAACAACTGAGAGCACAATTACATAAGGGGTCAATAAGTCTGTGGCATGATGACCATGATGAGAATGTCCTAAACATCATCTTAAGTGCTTCAATAGAAGCAAGGAAACGTGATGTGAAAGACTTGAAAATAGTTTAAAAAAAAATGAAAAGAATTTCAAAACAACGTTGCCTGCCGGCACTGTAAAAACATAATCTGTGATCCTGAAGCTATGGCCCTTTCCTTCCATCAAACCATCAAACACAGTAAATGGAAAAATCTATTTCTAGACCTAAGAGACGTCTGAGGTTGAAACAGCCCCGGTGAACTTTATGTGATTATCTTATTCATAAACAACAGTTCAGAGTCTTTCACTGAAACACATCACGCAGCGGCTCAGCATCGAAACAGGTACACCAAATGATTTCCAGCACATCTCCACCTCCATATATCTGAGGCCGAACCCATAGCACCACGACCTTGATAAACCCACCTATCAATCAAACATCAGGAGGTGACAGAAACCACTGCTGTGGCATCTGCTTTCCTACTGCCAGAACTGTAAGAAACTATGAGCAATATCATATTTCAAACTGCTCTGTTATGCATGCAAGAGTTCGTGTCACTTCACGTGTCACAGGGTTAGAAGGCTGTGTAAGCAGTCAATTATTATAGCCACTTTAATTAATTATAGTTAGACCTATATGCAATAAAAAGGGGTTACTCAAACAAAGAATACCCGACAAGTGATTTATAAAAAATGTAGAATCTTGTGTAAAAGAATCAATAACAAATCTATAACAAATTCCTCGTATGTGGAAACATACTTGGCCAATAAAGCTCATTCTATTCTATTCTATTCCATTCTATTCTATTCTATTCTATTCTATTCTATTCTATTCTATTCTATTCTATTCTAAAAGAGCAGCCCATTGCTGACATCTGCTGGATGAAGCACAGAGTGCGGGACGGAAAGCAAAGAGGATTAAAACAGGGTTTATGACTCATTGTGCATCACAGAACGCTCGTAGCCCAGAAGGGACAAACATGACTGCAACATTTTGAAAATTGCATAAAAAACATATGGCTTATATGTCGGCATGCACTAGTATTTTTGCAGCTAAGAACAAAGATTATAAGTTAATGAAAAGATTGTGAAGTCATTGGCAATGAGAGTCCTACTCGGTTGGGAAAATGTACAAATGACTCGTTGTCTTGTAAATACAAGACAACTTGGCCCACACCTTGGTCCTTCAATACCAGTTTATTCAAGGTGTGCATCGCCATCTGGTGGTATACTTGTGTAACTGTTAGATGGATACTCACCCCTCCCATTGTTATTCCGTCGATTAGAGCCACATATGGCTTCTGATATGTACCTGAAACAAAGTTTACAAAGTTAAGAACAATAAATAAATACAACTTGTTCACTTGAAACCTTAGAACTGGCAAAAGAAGTGTGAAAACAAACCAATAGCATTGTTCAGAATGTACTCCTCACGGAAGAAGTCTTGAGCTAGAGAATCGCCAGCTTTTCCAGCTTCTGTGACAGCTGAAAAAACAATAATTTTATGTTAAGTGGTATGTTACATGCGTTTTCTATTTTTGACATATGACATTAACACTGTGAAGCCTTCTTTTTTCATTCCTGCTGTAACACTATCGTTTGCATGGTTTTCTACCTCAAATGTGATCTTAAATGCATTTCATGTGATAAAATGTTTATCATTGCCCCAGAGCCAGACTCTCAATCTTAAAAAGAAAAAATATGAATGCAATAATAAAGCAATGCTAATCTAAACAAAGAGTGAAATACATATACATATAGAGAAATGTGTATTGCTTTAAAATTCCAAATGACTTCTCCAAATGATTATTCCCTGACTTCTATTGTTTTCTAGGTCTTGAATGATATAAATGTGTCCATGATAATTTAAATTTTTTTATGCATTTGGCAGACGCTTTTATCCAAAGCAACTTCTGCTTCTGGATATGTGCAATCCCCTGGGATCGAACCCATGACCTTGGTATTGCTAGTGCCATGCTCTAACCACTGAGCCACAAGAAGGCTGCTAGTAAACAAATTACATTTTGAAGCTGATGGTCTACAACGCCCAAAGTGCCCATAATTAAAGCAGCACTCGATTACCTCTGATATCTCCACCTGCACAGAAAGCCTTCCCTCCTGCTCCTTTAATGATCACTATATCTGTTTCTGAATCTTTGTCCCATTTCTACAAAAAAAAACCCCACAGAAAGATCACGTTATATGTCATACAAATAGATTTTAATCAAAGAGGCAGTTTGGTGTAAACATAAAAAATGGACATGATTGTCCATAACATGTTAATATTAATCACTGGACTGGTATTGTGAGAAATTAAGGTCTTTTCAGACCTTGAGTTGAGGGAAGATGTGTCTGATCATTGTGAGATTGAGGGCATTGAGAGCTTTGGGTCTGTTTAATGTGATGACACCAGCGTTCCCCACTTTCTCGAACAGAACTTCTGATCCAGCTTTACTGGACATCTGAAAACAGCACATGAAATGTTTATGCAGAACATTACATGGCCATCCTAAATAATGTTATCAAGTTTACAATAACAATAATGAAATTATGCTTAAAGTGCAAACTTACCATGTGTCCTTGTATTCTCTGCAATCTACAGAATGCTCGTAGTCTATATGAGGTCAAATAAATCAATAAAAACAACACGTTATTCCATATATTGTATATACTGAGCCATCGTTAAAACGTATTGTTTCCACGTAACATTGTTAACAAGGAGGCGAGACCTGTCTCTTGCACAGTCTGCAGGATTCTGATCCTGAGAAAGCACGTGCTAATCTTTACTGTCACTAGCTCGTGATGATATCAAAGGACTTACCTGCTTGCAGATGTTAGGAATTTTAATGACATGGCTACACCTCAGTCAGTTCAGATGATGTTGTGAATTACTGTACACACGAAGGCTTTACCCCTGTCACAGCCGCTCATTGGACTTCCTTCATGATGTCATGGTGGTGCGACGCCATCGAGGAAATCTCGCGATAGGTCCTTGTCTTTGACTGCACTCTTTCCGGCCAATTTAAACTAAATCATACTAAAGTCATACTTAAGTTAATGATACACGTCATACGTTAACATCATTTTTATGTGAATTATGTGATACATAAATCTGAACACAGAAACAGATGAACACACCCCAGCTCAGCCGGTGGCGCTATTGCACATTTGCAGTTAGTTACAGTAGAGGAAAAAAAGAAATCGCTTGTTGCCAGGCAACTCTGCAGACGCCGGAAATGCGTGGCCATAAAAGACATGGCGATCAAGAGGGGGTTCGTTTTCCCCTTCCAACGTACATTACGCCGTTATTTAGTATTGATCTGCATCATCTTCGCCCTTAAACTCGCCTCGGCCTCAGTGGAAGAGGCATTTCGTGCCGGACAGTCCACGCTTTCTCAGGTGGCTGCAGCATCACGTGATGTGCGGTATGCTTCTTAAATGTACATAAGTAATGTCAGTTCTAAACTTGAAGCCCTCTGTTAAACATCTGTTGTGCAGTATCTTTTTTATTTTTTAACTTTTAAAACTGGCTGTGCTTATATTTTGGGAGTACAGAACGTTTGGGATATTAAACTGTATTCATTTACACGTATGCAAGAACAGGAATCCTTACAGGATGGAAGAAACGGCAAAAAGCACACCACTTAATCAATATAGATCACAAAATCACACGTTTAGATATGTATGAATATGTATACATGCTTGAAATATGTTATACATTCATCTGTAGAAAATGAATAAACATACAGACAGAAAATGTACAGTATAAAGAAAACATAATATATTATTTTACTATTTGTTTTGGTAAATTAGTACTAAACCACTCAAGTTTAAATGACTTGAATCAGCTCAAACTTTAAGAACTATATTAAGACATACGTGATTGTACCTGTAACCTTACAGGTATCTGCTGTATGACGTGAATCCACCTGAGGGATTCAATCTTCGCCGGGATGTGTATATTCGCATGGCCTCTTTGCTAAAGACTTTGAGGAAAGAGGGCGATTGGGTGCTGGTGTTGCCTCCTTGGGGTCGGCTGTATCACTGGCAGAGCCCTGATATCCATCAGGTTCGCATCCCCTGGGGTGAATTCTTCAGTATAACCAGTTTGCAGGCCAACATACCTGTCATTGAGTATGAGGAATTCCTTGCTGGTGAGACATGCATTCTTTATGTGCCAGTCAGCATGACTGACACGTGATTATTAGTTGTCATTGATTTATTTGCATGTATTTATTTAACACTGATTCATTGGAATAAACACATGCATTATTGCACATGTAATGTTTAATGTCTCTGTACATGTCAAAATCGTGCCTTTATTTTTGGTCTCAGAGTCCGGGGGTCCCTTCATCGATCAAATCCTCGTGCTGCAAAGCTATGCAGAGGGCTGGACTGATGGGAAATGGGAGGAGAAGGTGCACGAACGTCCCTGCATTGAACAGCTCATGTACTCAAGAGACAAACAGGGCTATTACAGGTATGGTCTTATAGGAATAATTCACCGAAAAAATGGTCCCCAGGGTCAAGTCAATGGGGAGGGACCATTTTTGGGTGAACTATTCCTTTAAGTTCAGGTGGTCTTTTCAGTGTGGTTAGGTACAAAGAGTGTAATTTCTGTACCCTACTGGTGCTAAATGTTAATCACTTTTCCAGAGGTTGGTTTTGGGGTTATGAGGAGACCCGTGCTTTGAATGCCACCTGTCTGTCTGCCCAGGGACATGCCTCCATGCTGGCCCCCATGCTACAGAACAAAATCACAGCAACGTAAGTCACTTTATATCCAACAGCATGCAAGTTTACAAAGTATGAAATAAAATGACCCTTAAAATCAAACGGGCATTTCATTTGTGTTGTCATTGTGTGCGTTGTCATTGAACCGCAGGTCAGTGATGCTGGACAGGGCTGAGGCTGTTCTTCATGATCATTATGCTGGAAAAGACTACTGGGATGTAAGTTCATGAATGTTACATAAGCCATAATAAAAACGCATTTCTGGAATATCATGGTAGACTTCAAGTCTAAAACCAATAAGTTCTGACTTTTGTACAGTATATATATCTGATGTACAATAGCCCTACGAATGTCATTGCATTGGATAACAAAATATATCAGGTACTGTAAAGAAAAGGTTTGTCAGCATCTTTTAGAAATATTTGTTTATTTTAGAAATAAAATTATTTGAGACATAATTGTCCCCTTTGAAATACTTTACTCACCTTTGAAACGTCTTTTTTGTTGTACAGACACGGCGAAGTATGGTGTTTGCCAAACACTTACGTATCATAGCGGACGAGTTTAGGGCCACGTTTTTAAACTCCACGGATAAAGAGGACCAGACACTGTACAATGAAGACTGGACCAGAATAAAAGTATGCTTCACTTACATGCTGAATTTTCAAATATAAAAGTGCTTAGTTAATGTTGTCAATATAATAGATACCAATCTAAGACTGCTGTTTATCCAACAAGCACATTAAAAGCAAAAGCTTTTTGTCAGTTGTCAAGTCTATGCATTTATGGCATGTTTGCCATATTTGCTTTACAGCCTTGCATTGTTGTGACAAAGGAGCCACGTTTTTTTACATGAACTCTTGTGACCTGTTGAATCCAGAACAAGCTAGGCAGTTCCAGGGGAGGCCCTTACCTGGGAGTGCACTTGCGCAGAAAGGATTTCATCTGGGGTCACAGAGAAGATGTGCCCAGCCTCAAAGGTGCAGTTAAGAAGATCCATAGTCTCCTGATGAAGCTCAAACTTGAGATGGTTTTTGTTGCAACAGATGCAGATGGAGAAGGTATTGATGTACAAAGGATTTACACTTTTATTTAGATCATTCAGAATTCAACCACACTTCCTTGCAGTCTGAAATATGTGATGTAGGAAATTGTGTCTAGAAACAAATTCTCTTATTTATGTGTTTTATGTATATACAGATATGTATATTGCGGGCTTGTTTCTACTTTTAGAGCTAGCTAAACTGAAAAGAATGCTACCTGAGATGGTCCGATATGAGCCCTCCTGGGAGGACCTGGAGCTTCTGAAGGATGGAGGGGTGGCCATCATAGACCAGTGGATCTGTGCCCATGCAAGGTATCGAGCCGCACCCTTTATCTTTCGCAACAAGGAATCTGTTGAAATGTGTAGGTGGAAAAAGCTGCATAATAAACTGCTCTGAAAGTTGAGTCATCTATGGACGTCACATAGTTTTAAAAAGTGGTGGGCAGATGATACGTGTGTTCACATGTACAATATTTACAGTTATTTTAGTCTTTACACTAAAATTGTCTAAAGCGACATTGATCTTGAAATCAGGTGTGAGTAGAGATTTGCTTATTTTCGGGTTGACACAAAAATCTCAATAATAATGATTATTATTAAAATGTTTATAAAAAAGTGATGTAATTTACAGGAAATTACACAACAAGTGAACCGTGAACTAAGAAATGTAGTTATGGTCACGCACTCCCACTGGAGTTTCCCATTATGGGCATTTCGGTAAAAGTCTTCTTTATAAAAGAAAAAAAATCCTACGCAATATATACATCTGTACCCAGAAATCAACGACAGAACAGAGCGTCCCCTATTTACATAAAGTTGCATTTTTTACACATTTTCATCCCGTGAGACTTTTATGCTGAGGGAACTTTTAGCGTTTTTTGCCCTTAAATATTTAATTTGAACATTGAATGACCTTTTTGTCGACAGTGCTGTTTCCTCACTGTCACTGGGTAATGTTTTATTTTGTTTATTTAGTTAGTTTTCCTTTTTTAATCAAACTTTATTTTAAATCTATCCCTTATTATGATGTCTGCAGACAACACATTTGAATTGATACTTTGAACTTTTGTGTAAATATCAGAATTAATATATGTTGAGAACATCTAGGTTTCTATAAAAGGAAGCATTTATGATTTGATTAATTTGTTATTCTATTGATGAGGGTGTGACCTGTGTGGGTTTTTTTCATTTAAAAACCAGACAAACGCGACCTCTGACACAGTGGCATGCCCTGAAGCTTTTCAGGCACTTCGAGCAGTTACTTTACTGGGAAAAAATGCCCATTGTTTGATATGACAATCTTTCATCCAGTCTATCACATGCTGTTGTTGGGCTTTTGAAATGAATTAGTTTTGCGATCGTCATTGTTTGCATTGGTTTACCGTCTTTTTGTTGAATAACCAAACACCACTGACTCACATATACATTGTTTCTCCTGCCAGGTATTTCATTGGAACATCAGTTTCAACCTTCTCTTTCAGAATACACGAAGAAAGAGAGATCCTAGGATTCGATCCCAAAACCACTTATAATCGTTTCTGTGGTGACGATGAGAGCGGTTGTGAGCAGCCCACACACTGGAAAATTGTCTATTGATAGCCAGAGAAAGCACAGAAAGCATGGTGCTAATCACACAGACTACCATTGATTCAAGAGGATTATATATTTTTTGAAAATGTTCTTCGCTGATGCATGTTGAAAACCCATTAGAGTGACAGTCATCCTTAGAACATATTGAGTAAGATAATGATACACGAGCCAAAGTGGAAAATATTATGTCGCTTTTATCTTATCTCACATCACTCATGACAGTATATATGTAAATGCTGCTATCTTTTCCTACAGTTCTTTGATTTTGGATCCAATCTGTAAACAAGTCTTTCTTGTCTTGTTGTTCGTGACAATTATTTTGTTTCAGCACAATTTCTGCCTGTGACATGGACAAATAACATGTGAATATACAGTTTTATTTGACATAGTTATATATTTGTGTTGTTTTGCCTAAAGCAATGTGCTTTCACATGACTTAACCATACAGTATTTCTACACTGCAATAAGGCAACAGTAATGTTGCTGTTTAAAGTTATGTAATGGTATGACTTTTTATCTTTGTAAGATGAAAGATAAACTTTAAATACCAAGAAAGCATGTCTAATCCTAGACATGTTCAATATTACCAAATATATTTTGATCTGTGAGTTTTCTATAAAACATTTTAAAAGGCATTTTAACGATTACATGTCTTTTATTCTTCCCTTGATGCATGACAAAATGCACAGTGCCTTTTGTTTTAGGTAGAATGTGTTCAGTATTTCATTACATATTTAAATGGCCAATGCAGATTACCTGTTCCGTAGGTTTTCAGTGTTGTTTTGTAATCTCTCTGGGGGAATAAATTTGAATCTGGTTTCATTTAGATTGCAATCTTTTTAGCTCAAAGATGTACAGATCATTTTACAATAACTTGTGGGTGGAGACCATGCTTTGTCATTTATGCTCACAGACAAGAGGCAGGAGAGATGTTTACAGTCCTTTGTTCTGTTGATCATTCTGGAAAAACTTACAAATGTCCTGCTTTTTGTGTAGTTTTTATAACCAACATAGTGCTGTGTTACTGTTTATCATTACTATTAGATTTTAATAGAAGATTATTTATGTGATATCTGGTGTATTTACAATATAAATATTGTCTGTTTTTCTTTTTAAATTTAACCTTAATGACAAAATTAAGGTTTACTTTGTGATCTGCATTAAATACGACCAGGTTGTAAATATAAATATTTTGAATAAACAAAATATATAGTTTTTCTGTTGTGGTTCAAATAAAACCAAAGAAAAAAGATACCCTTATGGAGAAGGGTTTAAAAGTAATCATGAAATGAAACTATGTACACATGTTTATAATCACTAGTAATAACATCATTTTCAACATTCAGATGTGATATGCAGGCTACAATTACAAAACTAACTTAAATTGTAAATGAATCCACACAGTTGTGTGGGAAAGTAAGCTAAAGTAGCCTATACCTGTTCTTCTAAAAATACCATCTGATAGCATTTCAACACAAGTGAACATACCACAGTGATCAGTTTACAATCCCTGTTATGAAACTTTCTCAGCCTGACATGAATCTGCTTTTCTTCTTTAAAAGCAGCAGTGTGAACATCACGAGGCATAATAGATTTGCTTATTGGAGACCAACACTCATTTTCATATAGCTACGTGGTTTTGTCAAGTCAACTTTATTTATATAGTGCTTTTTACAATTTTCATTGTTACAAAGCAGCTGTACATGAGACATAATTTTGTGTCCATATGAAAGTGAAAAGGGGCGAATGTTGTGTTCTTTGTGTTATGCATAAAACAGAAAATGACACGAGGGTGAGTAAATAACAGGGCGTGCAGAGACCTTTAAAGGGGCAGGTGCTCAAAGTATAAAAGGGGAACATGGAACAAGGCTTTAAATATGGCTGTGCTCAAAACATCAATACAGCAATACTGTATATAGCGATGCATTCCTTGCCGTGTACGTGATATCAATACGGATGCTTCTGTAATTGATAAAGCAGCAAATGCCATGATGCTGGGATTATAAACTTAAGTGAATAAAGTTGTCCAAAAACCTTAAAGGTATAGTTCACCCAAAAATGAAAATTCTTTCATCATTTACTCACCCTCAGATTATTCCAAACGTGTGTAAATGTTTTTGTTCTGTTTAACACAACAAAAGATATTTGGAAGAATGTCAGTAACCAAACAGATCTCATCCCCCATTTACTGCCATGGTATAGGGAAAATAAATACTATGGGAGTCAATGGGGGATGGATCTGTCTAGTTACTGACACTCTTCCAAATATCTTAGCTAATGTTGAGGGGGCTGCTGGGGATGTTGCTGTCTTTGCTGTTGTAGAAAAAATAGTTTTGTCATATTAAAAATATAATTCTGATAATGATAATAAAAAAGCGTTGATAAGTATAAGTCGGAGGATGAGAAAATCAGAATAAGGGTCTGATCAGAAAGAACGCGTCTTTTGCTGTGAGACGCGCCTCTTTTGAATTGTTTTCAGGGTCTGATCAGACAGAACGCGTCTTTTGCTGTGAGACGCCCCTCTTTTGAATTGTTTTCAGTTGGCAGGGAGCGTTTTACGCGCTGCTTATGCGCGCCTCGCGTTTCTGCCGCCTGCGGGTACCATCAGACAGAACGCGCTTTTCATGTTCGAAAACGCGAGGCGCGCCGCGCTGCTCTTTCGGTGACTCTATGAAAAAAGCAGCGCGCAGCGTTTTTTGTATGTTGCTAGGTAACCCGAAACAGCCACAACAAGTTTCTCCTCCATCTCTCCAGGCGTTCAGAGCATCTGTAAACTTCCGTTGCCACAAGCGAAGCCCCGCCTCTCCACTCATTCGATTGGACAATGGAAAAAAGCGCACACGACGTCAAGCGCTTTTCTGCTCAGAGTTGAGTTTTTTTCAACTTCGGGCGCTCAGAGCGCTCCGCTAAACGCGAGGCGCAGCAGGCGGCAGAAACGCGAGGCGCCCGGCGCGCATAAGCAGCGCGCAAAACGCTCCCTGCCAACTGAAAACAATTCAAAAGAGGCGCGTCTCACAGCAAAAGACGCGTTCTGTCTGATCAGACCCTGCTGCGCCTCGCGTTTTAGGCGGAGCGCTCTGAGCGCCAGAAGTTGAAAAAAACTCAACTCTGAGCGGAAAAGCGCTTGACGTCATGTGCGCTTTTTTCCATTGTCCAATCGGATGAGTGGAGAGGCGGTTGATTGTACCCTAAGGCTATGTTCAGACTTGATTTCTTTTTCGAAGCTGCTAGCGTCTGTTTTACATTATAATCCTATGTAATAAACCGTGCTTTCCAAAAAAGTGCTGAGCGCTTTTTTAAACCCCAGCGCCGACGTCTTTTTCTGCAGCTCAGAGCGTCTTTAGGGTACAATCACACAGAACGCGCTTTTCATGTTCGAAAACGCGAGGCGCGCCGCGCTGCTCTTTTGGTGACTCTTTGAAAAGACCAGCGCATAAGCAGCGCGCAAAACGCTCCCTGCCAACTGAAAACAATTCAAAAGAGGCGCGTCTCACAGCAAAAGACGCGTTCTGTCTGATCAGACCCTTAGAGATCTGAAAAAAAACGCCCTACGCCAAGCTCCCTTTTCACAGCAAACCAATGATAGAGACCTGTCGTTTCCATAACAACATGCGAGGAACGTGATTGGTCGAGAAGGCTCAAGCTCTAAAAAATAAAATGGAGGCCGAAACGCCCGTTGGAGGATAGTTTTGTATAAATGTAAGTTTAATTTTAACTTTCAGCAACTTCTGATTGCATTTCTAGAGAGAAATAAGTAATGTAGTTTTTAAATATGTGATTAGTTATTGCAAGACGAACTCTGTTTCAAATAGACTTCTGTTACGCTCTATCTGTTTCTCTGGGCTGCCTCCGAAGAGATGGCGTTCTGCTGATATTTGTATTTTTTTACTAAAAAAGCGCCTTTGTCAACTTTTTCTTGTTAAAAAGGGAGTAATGTCTGAACATGGCCTAAGACTGTTTTACCAGTGTTACAGTGATACTGTAAATAATAATAATACTTCAAAGTGTTAATAGTTTTAGTCAAACAATATAAAAAGACCTGGGCCCGGTTGCATAAAGCACCTTAAGTTTTTCCCTTAAGTATGACACTTGGGGTGATTTTCCTTTACCAAAGACATTAGGAGAATAACTTAAGTAAAACTTAAGGACACACTTAAGGGAAAATTACACTTAAGGTGCTTTATGCAACCGGGCCCTGATCCCTCGACGCCCGTGAAACTGTTCTCCCCCAAACAGCAAACATCGATTCAAGAAGTGAACAAGCACCTTTGTTTATATATTGCTGTGTGTAGAAGTAACATTAGCTGCAGCTAACGTCACGCCAGTTCAGAGCAGGCTACACACACAACAGCCGTGCATGCTCTCTTCACGGCGTTCTTGTGAAATACTACTACTTAGTTATAATAATAATAAATACACTAAGAAGTAAACAAGCACACCGCTCCCCTGAAAACACCACTTACCCGGCAGCCGCGAACAGTATGTAGATCCTGGAAATGCGCTAATCTATTGAAGGCGTCTGAAGTGAGGAGTCCTCCCAGATGAGGTCATCAGGTGAAAGGTCATCACGTGAGTGATTTATTTAGGTTAAATTATTATTCATTAATTTTACTAATAGTTAGATTGAGCTGGGCTTCACAAAATGGCCTTTTATGACAAAAAATATATATTGTTTTGCCTTGACAAAAGGGCACTTTCGGCATTACGGGCCAAACAGGCAGGTGCTAAAGCACCCTCCGCAGCCCCCCCCCCTGCACGTGCCTGGTAAATAATGAATGTATTTTCATTTCATTTTTAATCTCTAAGTGATTCCCCGTTCAGACATTGCCAACCAAGTGCATACCTTTAAAAACCAACAAAAGCAACAGTTTTATTTTCCTATGATCGCATATTTCGGTATTCCATAAGCACGCGACCACACACACACACGACTGTAAATGATAAACCGGTCATACAAGGTGTTTGTAAAACACGGGTTCTACGTCACTCCCACCACCGTCTCACCTGCTCTGAGAAAGTCAATGAGCATACACATCTACTAGATATCACAGACAGCGGCGCTAATACACGACGAGAAGAAACCTTTTTTTTCCGCAACATTAAATATTGCATATCTAATTCACGTTGTCGTTATTATTATTTTTATTTGTCTGTTGATTGTACATCAAATGGAGAGAGCGCGAAGCTAGGAATCACCTGGCAGAATGTCTACAATACATCACTTGCACTGGACAAGATAAACTGAACACAACACACACAGCACAAGGTAAATATACGTTTAAAATTACATGACATTTATCATAAATTCAATAGCCTATATTCTTTTAAGTAGACAAATAAAGAGTTCTGTCATGATGTTGAATAGCTACTCAGTCCTGATTTATTTCTTTATTTTGATGCGAACGATCCCAAATAGGTTGTGCGGGTCTTGTCTTAGAAATGTTTTTATATTAGACCTATAACGCAACAGACTTTTTTGTAAAACAGCCATGATGAATTTTCTGTTGTGTACATAGGAGTTTGCTTTGAAAACACACGTTTAAAATTCGTCAATATATTTATCTTTTAAATAATAGCCTAGGCTACCTTGTTCTATAAAAATGTTATTATAATGACTTCTTTTAAAAAGTGAACTTCTAAGAAAATGTTTCTTATTTTATTCTAATCTCACTTTTGTTTTAAACAAGGTCCAAATTACTTTTACAATGCAACATGAAATTTGTAGATGAAATGCACCTGTTGTCCAATGTCCAATTATTATTATATGTTATATAATCTCAAAAATATAACATACTACAGTGACATTAAACATTTCTTATTTTTTTAGCTTGTTTATTGCCATTAAATACTTTGTCTAAATAAAAAAATAGTTTTCAACATAATAGGAACAGTTACAATTCTAATCAATTTTCTCTTTTATCTCAATCAGCACTTTTCCTCTGATGGCATCCTTCTTAAAACAATTAAGACTTCTTCTTTGGAAAAATGGTCTGAGTGTCATCCGGCAGCCGGTAAATAGGCCTACGGCCAAATCTGATAACATGACACTGTTTTTATTCCTAGAGTACTGTACGCTTATAAAATCATTTGTGAAATGTAGAAGAACTAGTTCATGCAGTGGTAATAATGTCTGTATTAAACACAGTTTGTGTGAAATTCGGCAGATGATCATTTATATTAGGCTGTGTTATGTGTTGTCTAAAGGAGAAATTCGAAATTGAATAATTCCTCTTTCCTTTTAAATTCAATTAGCGGTGGTTTAAATGTATCCTCTTCATGTAACCAAAACCACGGAACCAAAACAACCATGGTTTTAGATTTTATTTAGGGTAGGCTAATATAAATATTTTGCGTAAGCCCTTCTTGTGAAGTGGTACAATTGAAATCTGTCAAGCCAGGCTGCCCAGAATATGCCTCTGACTTTGAATAAAATAGCAGTATACAGACTTGATGCGTACAGCACTTAAACACAATTTACACTGTATAATATATTAATATATATATATAATGTGTATAATGGGCTGCTTTCTATGTTTCCAGGCCTGGTCGGTGGCTCTCATCATCTGGCCAATTGTCATCTTCATCATCTTGGCCATCACACGCTCACAGTTCCCTCCACAACTCAAAGACACATGTATGTACCCTCTTCTCACCTTCTGTAGGCCTATATAAACAATAGGAAATTAATTACGTGTGGCATTTTATTTACAATGAAACACTTAAACAGTCAATATAGTTACATCAATCTAGATGTGACAGAAAAAAGGATGGAATGTTGTTCATCTTGATATCTTGTTTTTGTTTAATCCCATTGTAAGAGATGTCATGGTTAAGATAAATAGGGTATAATATTAATAGCAAAGGTTTGAAGGAATATTTCATTTGAAAATCAAAAGTCTGTCATCATTTGCTTCTTTAAACGTGTAAACCTTTTTTCAAAGGGTTATTTGTGTAATGTAGTCAAGCTTCAAAATGACATAAAAAGCAGTATAAATCCTGAAAGTGGTCTGAATAACATTGCTGTTTTTCATGTCTTTTAAAGACATATATGATAACTTTGTGTGAGACACACCGAATTATATATGTTGCTTTTCTCTTTCAAAGTTGCTGTTCTCGTTCAATGACCAAATTATTAAATCAGTGAATTTTATTTTTTTAATACTGTTTCTTTGGTTCTAGGCTGCTAAGTCAAGGTTTGCAGGTTCAGTTCAGAGAAGGTCTTAGACTCTGGGGAGTTATTGAGATCACGGTCTCATATTATCACCATTGTACTTCTGAGCAATGCAATTATCTCCAGGTTGTCCCATGGGGACTGTCACTGCACTTAGTACTGTAACTTACCTTTTTAATGCGTGTATGCTAAATTGCAACTAACATAATGTTGATGGTTTGATTCATTCTGTGATTGAGGTTCTATCTTCAGATTGTTTTTTTTGTGTGTTTAATATGACACAACTAATGCACTCTTTCATCTCTTGAGAACATGTTAAATGTAATGGTAGAGTGGTTTAATCTTAAATGGGTCATATGGCACAAACACATGTTTTTCTGTGTCTTTGGTGTGTCATAAGTTGCCCATGCAGGTATTAGACACGTAAAATTGCAAAAATTAAAGTGTCGGAACAAAAGATGCATTCTATCTAAAAGCGAATGCTCACCCAGACCTGCCTGAAACGCCTCGTGTAACCACACCCCTCAAATCTACGTCAGTTCGTGGTATGAGTTGACTAAGACCGCCCAAATGTATACGCAAGTAAGGTGGGCGTACCTGTCAGTACAATTGCGTTGGAACCTGATGTTCCAAATATGGTAAGAGGTGTTACATTTCCATCACATGCTTGCAGTATTCGACCAATCACTACGCACTGGTTAACTGGCCAATCATAGCACACCTCGCTTTTCAGAGCGATGAGCTTTGTAAAAAATCTGCACGTTTCAGAGAGGCAGGGCAAAGAGGAGATACAAACAAGCACGGTATGTCGAAAATACAGCGTTTTGGAACCTTAAATCGTGCAAACACATTGCATTACATCTAAAACAAACCATAATGTTTGTTTTAGCCGTGTCGTATGACTCCTTTAATGCTATAAATATATAATATTATTAAATTTAGATTAAAATTATTTAAACATTTTAGTGTTACTTAAAATAAAATTGGATCATTTTTTGTGGTTGGGTCAGTAAAACCAGAACGTGATATTCTGGCCCAGAAAAAAAATCTTAGCGTTGAGCCCTGAAGATGTTTATGTCATTTCTGTCTGCAAAGACATCAGCTTAAGCTGTCTGTCCTTTGGGCTTTTTCTGTTATTTCACATATCTCTCTTGAGAAGCAAGTTGTTATGCCGTTCTTGTAAGTAGTTCCCAAATGACCTGCATTGTGCCTCAATGTGTTTACATCCATCAATGAGTAACCCAAAACTCATTTGATAACCAAGCAAAAATGGTAAACTGATTCTGGTTAATATATTCTTCTTGATATTTACATACGTGAGATGTACAGATAATGTTGTGAACAGCTACTAACTGAGACTTTATGTTCTTTGAAAAGAGAATCACTTTCTGTTTGCATCTTGCTTCCAGTAATTTTTCCATTATGTGATCCACAAAGACCATGAGTCATTCTCCAAGGGTTGAAACTCAAAACTGAATGAAAGGTGAAGATATTGTGTTTGGTAAATTGAGGAAAGCCGGTTGCTGCTGTATTGTCACAGCACGAATCCTTTAAAGTTTATAGAGCTGGGAGAATCAACTGAAAAACAGAGCAGAATGGATGTTAGAGAGCCACATTCTCAACATTCTTGTAAAGCCAGACTTTTAACTAAACATCATAAAAACTGGTCCAGAATGCCAGTTCTGTTCAAGCCACACCCACCTGTGTAGGAGGAACCATCTGATTGACATTTAAAGTGATCAACCACAGCTTAGCTTGTAGCATTATAAGTGGTTTTTATTGTAAATATATCAATAGTAACACAATAATATACCATCGCAGTAACTGTTAATGGTTTACAGAAAACAACTGATAAATAGAAACGTGTATGTACATGTGGATGTGTTTATTCTTAAAAGCTCTCATTGTGTACCTTGGAAACACAGATTCGAGGAGGGTTGATATAAAACTATGTGTGCCTTAACTCCTATAAATTGTACTTTCGATGGTTTGTGGGCAGCCTGTGCACAGTGTGTGCACGTGTTGTCTGATATTGAGATTATAGCCACATACAAAGCAACTGATAAAGCACTGAAAACACCTGCACATGATTTTAAGTCACGCTGATGCTTTTGTATAAAAAACAGGCTGACAGGCTAAAAGTCACGTTGTTAATGTACCAAATCAATTTGTCAACAGTAGGTTCTTTTGAATGGTAGTTTTGGATAAGGTTTCTTCATATTCTGTAAAGGGTAATCTCAGTTTTGTTTGTTTTTGTATTGTAAAATGTCTGAATTAGGAATCTTTGTTGTCTGTTTTTGCTCAAAGCAGAAATATTTTGCAATAAAATAACAAACATTAGGATTTCATAATCCCACATCTGATATTAAAGGTAATTTATAACAAAATTAAACAAACCAACAGCGCAATGAATAATTCCTCATGTGAATCTTGTTTGCTCTGTATGTACAATAAGCATTAGCCATCAAATCAATTGTACACTTGTTACACCCCAAGTAGGTCATGCGTTCATGGTTTTTATTCTTTCAACACTATTTGCCGGATAAACATTGCATAACTATCTCAAATAATAGAATGAAACCTTTTAAGTGGTCACTCTTAGTGCATTTGGATATATACCCTTCAGTATACCTTATGACGCAATGATATGTGTGCCCTTTTAGGAGTTCACAAAATCAAACATGGATTATTACTAATAATACTGATATACCCGAGTTAAACAACATTATACAGAGTGAAAAACACTATTCCAACCCTGGAATATGAACATGTCTAAAGTTGAAAAACAAACAAAAAAAATCATCTTTATTCTTTTACGCTTCTTTTAGGCTATGTGGCGCCACGCAACCTTCCGAGCGCCGGGTTCTTCCCATTCCTGCAGACGCTCATGTGTAGCACAGACAGTCACTGCACCAACAAATCCTACCTAACACAAGAACAGTCTAAAACCGTTTGGTACATGGGTCATCGACGACGCAGGGATGTCCAATCTCACAGGTAACACATGACCTCTTGCTTGCTGTCCTGTTTTCCCTGAAAGCTGTTGCAGGTAGCACCACAACTATTATTCGAAATGGGATGTCAGTGTTTTTTAAATTTCCTGAATCAGCTTGAGTTACAGTAATGGTGGACGTTTTGACTTAACTGCTAAAGATAGATAAAAAACCTATAGAAAACTCGCTTTGTCGAGAAATGCCACACGTGTTAGTTTGATGCATCACTGGTAAAATACCTCCTACGACATTGCTATCTCCTTTGCTCAGTCACTGTTCACAAAAAGAATACAATTTGGTTTGTTGTCCGGCAGTAACTTCTGGGCTTTTTTTAATGAAGTAATGCTTACTGAACTCATTCGTTCATTGGCGGTCTTTTAGCTCTGTGTGTGTCTAATGTCCTGTTAAGTCAGTCAAAAACCTTTGTAGTCAGTGGGACCATTATTATGAAACATAGTTTTTCATACACATTTCAACTCAGACTTTTGAGGCAAACTATATTTTAATACAAAATAGAAAAACTTCGACCCTCCCTGTATGTTCACTATGCGACTTCAAACTTGAGATGATCTGACCCTGTAAATCTTAAAAAGACGTTTAGGTCTTTATTGTTTCCATCTCTTTGTGTGTTTTTGTCAACCAGCTGAGACCATAAGTATTGTTTAGCGCCACAAAACTTGTTTGTGTCATCTCACTTAGTCAATGTTTCACAAGGCGACACAATTTTTAATGTTGTGTGCTTTATTGTAATCTTTCCATGTGATTCTTATTTTATGCGTTTTTGTGTGTGTGTGTGTAAAATGCTACCGTTTATAAAACACCCTATAGTTCAGCAATGCTTTCGATAATTGTCACTGAACACAATAAAATCAGTTCAGACTTAGCGCAGGCTTCTAAAACCACATATTTGCTTTGTGTGAGTAGCAGATCAAAAAAAGAAAAAGTGACGTGCACTTTCTAGTGATTTATCAGATTGAACAGAGAACAAAAGAGGTAATCTCCCACTTCTCTTTATCCTGAGAAAAGAACCCAGGAAATCTTGTGAGTCTCCTGAGAAGACCCGTGAGATCTTATGTCAAGATAGAAAAACTTTTCTCATTGAATTCCTCTAAAATCTGAGCTGGGCTATCCACATTACTTAACAATACAATCATTTTGTTGTACTGTATGTTAAAACTGTACATTATTATATCTCTTAAAGGAACAGTTCACCCAAGAATGAAAATTCTGTCTTCATTTACTAACCCTCAAGATGTTCCAATTTTGTATAAATGTCTTTGTTCTGATGAACACAGAGAAAGATATTTGCTTGTAACAAAACATATCCTGTCCACTATTGACTTCCAAAGTAGGAAAAATTGTGTTTATGAATTTCTTTTTGTTGAACACAAAAGAGGATATTTGGAAGAATGTAGGAAAGCAAACAATTTTTTGACTAACATGGCATTTTTTCCAACTCGAGGGTGAGTAAATGATGACAGATCTTGTCTCTTAAAGGAACATTTAAATCTGCACATTGCCTGCTTCTCACACAAGAGGGTTTGTCCTTTTTGTAGCTTGACAGTCATGGTCACTCTTACCCACATACAGTAACTGCACTAAACATTCTTTAATGTTCAAATTCTTTTGTTGCGTGTAAAAACGCATACAGGTTTTGTAAGACATGAGGGTGTGGTGACAGAATTCTCTTTTCTGTTGAGCTATTTTTCCATTAGTTGTATTGATTGATGCTTTGCTGTATTTTTTAGTCTCCCATCACTGCTTCATGACTTACCTCCCCTGGCTCATCTCCAGAAGGAAGGCCTTGTTCATTCCATCCTTAAAAGAGATACAGCAAATCAACCAGAACTCCAAGACTTATGGGACCGAATACTCAGTATGTGCACTGTTTCAATAATTAAAAATAAAATATCACCCATTATATATTAGAGTATTGAAAATGGACTAAAACGGAAATGTAAATGTAAGCCCTGATATGCGTGCAGTATTTATTAGTACACACGTCTTTTTGTTTTATAGTTTGTGTTAACCTTGCTTTATGTTTAGATTCCAGCCTTGAGTCACATCCTAATGTAACCTCAGTCATGCAGGCTTTGAACAACACCGTACTGGTTGATCAGGTTAGCCACTATATAATACAATCATTACTTAAAATTGATGTTTGTCATATTTATATTTATATAACTTATTTTAAACTTCTGATGTGATACTCACATCACATCACTGATTTTGACCTTTATGTGTATTTATACAGTTATTTATTATTCCTTTATATCATTAAAATGGCCAACAATTCATTTTCAAATTCATTTTGTTGTTTAATAGGATTCAATGAACGTTGTGTGGGACTCCATTAGCGTCTTGAAAAAATCCATCTGCAACTTCTCCATGACTGCCATGAACATATCAGACAGTTCCCAGGTGGATCCATTCACATACGGCCTAATAAACTTCTGCAGGTCCAACAACACAGTTCTGGAAGCATCCTTACTAACCCTAAACCAGGTGTGTTCAGTCAACCCACACAACTCATTATTCTTTAAATACAAACATCATTATACATCATGGCTTTTATGTTTGTGTATTTTTGTGTGGGATGGCAGGTGTTCCTGAATAACCCAGAAGAAGTGTTGCATACGGTCGGGGAGAGCGTGGTGGTTGTAGATAGGCTTCAAGAAGAAACGTC
Source organism: Triplophysa rosa (assembly GCF_024868665.1). Classification (NCBI taxonomy): domain Eukaryota; kingdom Metazoa; phylum Chordata; class Actinopteri; order Cypriniformes; family Nemacheilidae; genus Triplophysa; species Triplophysa rosa. Next base: position 5,699,912 of record NC_079895.1, read on the forward strand.
AGTGTGGGACTTCTTGCTGGGCCTGCCTGATCTCTTCCTAAAGCCCACAGATCAAGAGAAGCTAAAAACCGGAGCGGTGGAATTAGGAAGTCTAAAAAAGTTTGTATTCAGGAATTCACACTTCACATAAATCTGATTTTTTTCACATAAGTCTGTTTTGCTTATTTTAAACATGTGTGTGTTGTAATTAAATTAGTATGTAAGTGCTCTGCCCGGTTTTATCACATGTTTCTCAAATATTATGTGACCTTTGCTTTAATGTGTCAACTTTTTTTAAAGAATCTCAAACTTGATTATTTGCATAGTGTCTTGAGCTTCATCCAGATGATTTTCCCAGAGGCCAATGTTTCTGCCTCCGCCATGAACGCAGTCATTGATAAAGCCATTGACTTTTTCAACTACACCAGCTCTTGGCAAGGGAGAGGTAAGTTGAAGACCTGCTCAACATGCTCTGTGACCTAAGATTTTATTCATTTCCTCATGATTCATCAATTCCTATTAATCTAGTCAGTTTTAATAGGTTCAAACGTTTCTCTCTTTAATTAACACTTACTGGTACTCAGACTTGTTTTGTACTGATCAGCCAGGAAGCATATAGTAGTATGAGGTGGCAGTAGGCCTACTTGCCTTGTTTCAGGAGGATTCATAGGCTCAGACAGTTTTAACCAAGGCTGTCCGTGATGGAGCAATCGGTCAACATATTAACGTATATATATATCATGAATCATATTATTAACTGAACTTTTAAACCTTTGGAACACAAGGGGAACTTGTTTACTCAAAATCAACACAAAGCTAAAATGTATGTGCCACTTTATATCTTGTTCTTATGACTTATTATTTTTTATTTATCTGAGAAGGGACAGTGTATAAATTTTAACGTAAATGTGTCCATTTGATGCATCGTACCGATTTAGCCAAAGGCTAATTTTCATCCGCACTTGAATGGCGTATTTCTGGGTGTCATTTGTACATACGTGCATGAGACTTAACCAGTGCCGATCCTAGATGTCTGGGGGCCCTAATCAAACCTTTGTGGGGGCCCTTGTCGTAGTTAAATTTAGATCAACATAACTGTAAACTATAAGAAATAAAAATAATAAAATCAATTAACACACTTAAATGAATAAAATCTGAAAGACAAAAAACATTAAACTGACAGTAAGAACAATTAAGTTTAAAATTAAATTCACATTTTGATTCACATGTAAATAATTCTTACCCAAAGTAATGCGTGGCTCTGGAACAATCTAGCTGTCAAAAAAAACTTTAACTAACCAAATGAGTGATTAACAAAAATAAAACATGATAAATATAATTTACTCAAGAAAGCTAAGCGTACAAAAACATAAATAATTCTCTAAATGTGATGACACAAAAATTACATATTATCATGGGCAAACGAAATACAGTGGATTGCAGTAGTGACACCCACATGAACACTTTACATGTTCCTTTAAAATGCTATTGATGTTAGAAACGTGTATATTAATGTGTAGCCTATGTAACTTTGAAGACGCTCCCGTCAAACCAACTTTATGCCAGTGGACAAATACTGAATTTGTAAATCTGTACTTGTATAATTTGGCAAAAAATAAATAAGACTTTGAAAATAGTACAACACATGCCTCCCTGTTCTTTTGCTTTGTGTTTTGGGCGTTTTTTTCCGCTACAGACGTATAGCTCCGTGTTTAGCCACGGTCAGATATATGTAAACGTGCATCATCACCAGTGTTGCCAGCAATTAGTTACTGTGATTTAATTACTTTTCCCTTGAAAAAGTAAAGTAAAGGATTACTCTTATTTTTTCTGTAATTTAATTACAGTTACTTTTGATGTAATTAAACTAAATACTTTGTGTAATATATGTGTGTGCAAGAGTGGAATTGACATCAAAATTCAAAGTCTAACTTTAAAATCTGTGCTTTAATGTATTATTCTCACATTTGTAATACTTTGGTGAGTTAATAAGAGTATTTTATGTAGTTTAATATTATTTATTTAAATGAATTAAAAGAGCCCTTTCATGTCTATCCTTGAATCACTTAACTAATCAAGGTTGATATAGGATATAGAAAGTAATTAATAAGTAACTAAATACTTTTTGGAGAGAGTAATTTGTACTGTAATCTAATTACACTATTGAATATGTAATTAGTAACTAGTAATTAATTACTTTTTGAGAGTAACTTACCCAACACTGATCATCACATCACGCGCATGTCATCGCCTGCCGCACACTACACGATGTCCGAGACCGAGTATGTCAAAGTAATAAATTAAGTATTAAAAGGAAATTTCCAAATGTTGTAAAGTTGAACCCGCAAGTCATAAAAATAGCGTATGGTGTTTTGGATTCGGTACTCAAGGGGGCCCCCTAGTGGTGCAGAGGCCCTATGCAACCTGCGTAGTCTGCGTGTAGGGAGGATCGGCTCTGGACTTAACTAGTAAGGCTAGTAAAAGTTTGCTGGTGAACCTTGCAATGGTTTCAATCATTCGGCCACTGAGCAAGGCACATAACCCCAGACAGATTATAATCTTAGTCGAAATCATTTATTAGGAAATATGGAAACCAGTGGTTCTATCAATCAATCAATCAATCAATCAATCAATCAATCAATCAATCAATCAATCAATCACATTTACTTGTAAAGCATTTAAACACCACATACAGTAGTGTACAACTTTTAATGACTGTATATGACTGTAGTGAGGCAGAGAAAGAAATAGTTTGTAACCATTAAGTCGTTAAATCAACCATTAACCTTAAGTCAACTTTTTAAAAACACTATTGTCATATGTTTAGCATAAGATATCAATGATCCCAGTTATTAATAATACAATTATTATCAGAACCGGTCTATTGTAACACCCCTACTTCTTACCGTCATAGAAAGATATGTTTCATTATTCTAGTACTTAGAAATACAGGTACCACTGGTTTAAAACAATGTTTTAAGTGTTTTGACTTATCCAGCTATCATGCCTCATTCATTTTTGAATGTTACCTGCTTGCTTTTATGTTCACAGACGAGCCCTTCACGTGTCAGCCTTACAAAGTTGCAATCTCAATTTTCTCTCTGTTTCAAAATAGATACGTATATCAAATTAAGTGATGTCTTGACACAAAGCAGCATTGATCCCCTCGCCTCAGAGATAAAGGACCTAATCAGCCAAATCCAGATTCCTCTGGAAAAGGTACTTCTTCATGATTGTTCTATACAGTACATGCTCTCTATACATTTTTTGCATTTCATTTTGTATCTGTAGTTTGTGTTTTGAAACAGAGCCATACTGTTTTTGCTCAAAATTTAGTTGTTGATGTTTTTTTAGATTCAAGTGCTGCTCATCGATGATGACTTCAATACATTTTTGTGCGACAAAAGCATCACTGCCTCTTATTGCCGGAGTTGGGAAGTGGGACAGATATTTCAAGCGATACATAAGGGGAAGGTTGCCCAGCAGGTACATAAAAAAACATGTATATGTCATAATATGTAGTGTAGCCTATGTATTATGTAATGCTAGTGCTGAAGCATGATTGGTCAAGCAGCATTCCTAAAGTACAGTTCTTTATCATAACAACATTGGGACGCTTTTGTCTTGTTTTGCGCCACACAAAGGTTGATTTGTGCCACATCACAGCACAGCACAGGTTTCCATAACACCAGCATTATAGAAATCAGTCTTGTGATGCACACTTCCTCATACTTTAACCCAGACAAGTGCACAGCATTCTGAAGTGTGAATACTGATCCTTAACTGATATTTATCAAGTATGTCGGAAATGCAATAATGTATCAAACATGTTGGAAACAAATCTGGTGTGGAAACAAACAACAAAACAGTATTTCAAATTAAAAGTCACCAGAACCAAACAGTTCCTTTTTACCCAGCACAGCACTGGTTTCATGATGTGTGTTCCAGTGTCCTGACACAGAAATATGTATATTTGATAATAAAATATTATACCAAGTTAATAAATTATAACCAATTCAATTTCTATAGAGGGTATGCATTAACGTCACTTTCCCACGTGAACATGTCGGCACACACCCCCTTGAGTAAAACACACAGCAAAATGGCTGCTTTCAATAGGAGAAACAAAGAAAACAGGACTAAAACGCAATTATTTGCTGAAATTAAAAGCAGTTGAACTCTACGGTGATCCTTACGACTTACAAAGGAACCAGGTGTCCTTGGACACTGATATGTTGCACGGAATTTAGTTTCCTGATATTGTAAGCAGAGTGTTTTGCCACTCAAGGGAGCGTGTTTTGGCGTGTTCACATGGTGTTTAACTTGGGAGAGTGACATCGCGAGCATACCCTCTATTGCGTACACACGAAAATTCGCATAAGTTCTTGTTGATTCTCCTGTTTACTACAGTAAAACTGCTGTTAAAGGAACAGTTCACCCAAAAATGAAAATTTGTTCCAAATCTGTATAAATGTATTCGTTCTGATGAACACAGAGAAATAACAGTTCTTGGCCACCATTGACTACCATTGACTACCACTTTTTGAAGAATGTAGGAAAGCAAACAGTTCTGTGGCACTTTTGACTACCATTGTAATTTTTCCTACTATGGTAGTCAATGGTGGGCAAGAACTGTTTGGTTACAAACATTCTTCAAAATATCTTTCTCTGTGTTCATCAGAACAAAGACATGTATAGAAATTTGGAACAACTTGGGGCAGAGTAAATGATGACAGAATTTTTATTTTTGGCTGAACTGTCCCTTTTAGCAATCTGTATTGCATGAAGTCCTACAGTGTATACTAAATAAAAGTGACTTTATCTTATATTCTGTCATTATCCTTTTGTTTTATAAGTATTTAAATATATTATAGACCAAGCAAAAAGCCAAAATGTCTAATTCTCCATAACAACAGGTGCTGGTGGCCTGGAGTCAGAGCTCTTCTTCAGCAGACATTGCCTTTGCTAAAGAGATGGTGAGCAACATCTTGGGCCTCATCTCTCCAGCAAGCTCCCAAGCTCTTTTTAAACACGTCAGGTCCTCACGTAGCACCAGCAATGCTCAACCGCAGAGTTTGGGGGAACAAATGTACGTCAACCCAATATATTCATACTGCTTTTAAGTAAATATTATATCTGCTTTATTTCATCACTGATTTGTCCTCTACAGATTCCTTGGAATCGGCAATGCAGCATTTGACCTATTGCGTGGACTGCCTGGCTGGGAATACATTCAGACTTTCATGATGGCTGGTCATTCGTCCATGCAGATGGTGAGAGTTGCAATGGAAGTGCAGATGCGTAAGTACCAGAAAATTATGACTTTTATCCAAAAAAAAAGTAATGTTGTGGAAGCTATTTGAAATGTTTTTAATTCAAATAAATAAATGAATAATTAGGGTGACAACATTCAACTTTAATAGATAAATACAATAATAAACTTAAAATCTATGTTCGTTTATCTGTCTCGCAGCATTTCTGAACACTGTCCTGAAAGACACCAAGACTCTCCAGGAAGTCCTCCTTTCCCTAGCTCAGAATGAGACCGTTGCTAATGCCTGGGCTGACAATGTCATTGATTCCATTGAGCAAACTCTGATCAAAGTGAGTAGAAAAAAATTATTATGTATACGCTTAATGTAGTTTACGTTCAAGTATTAATGTTGCCTCAACATTTTAAACAGGTTTTTAAAGGCAACACTAACTGCAGCGATCTGTATGCTCCCTGGGCATGGATGTCTGCATACACCTCTGTGAACCCCGAGCTGTGGAACACACTAGTTTGTTCTGAAAATTACATGTGGCTTGAACAAATGTTGATGACATCACTTAACCCCGTAACTGAGAAGGTATGGGCACATACTGTATTTAGAAGTGATGCTCTGAACATGATATCAATTATGACTTACTCAAATAAAATATGTCATTACAGGTCCAACAGTTGGCTGGCATTGTTAATGGAAGTGTGATGTATAATGTCACACCCTCCGTGATCATGTCAGAGTGGCACACAGTATCATCAACATCCATGGTTTATGGTACTGCCCTCCAAAACTTGGTAACTAAGCTTGGTCAGACAAACTTCACAGCATGGATGTCAGAGCAAATTCCAGTTCATTTGTCCCAGATTCTTATGACCAGGTCAGAAACCATTGCTATTGGCCAGAATGTTTCTTGTTAAAAATGACTATAAACATGGAACAACAAAATTGATATGAAAACATGGTTAGCCTAACAATTTTCATGAATAGCCTACATGTTTCTTTGTGTCTTATTATAAAACAGGGGTTTGGAGAAGTTTAAAACCATTAGTCCTCAGCTGGAGCAGAGCTGTCTTTGGCCCTCCATGGAACCGTACTTCCATATGGCTTATTGGATTATGACCTACCAACCCAATGTCACCACATCACCAAACTGTAAGTTTTATTACAAGAATAAAATTACATATGTATACAAAAAAAGGTGAATATTACAGATATTTTGAACAAATCAATGATAAATCACTTCACTTAAGTTAATTCTTAAAATGTGATTATGTTGCGGAATTGATTCATAATTGTTACTGTTGTTTATTTTATTTATGTAATATATGTTTGCTGTTTTGACACGGTAATAAAAATAGGTTATGTCTTCTAACAGCATCCAACTATGCTGCAACATTACAATGCAACATATCTGTAATGTCCCACTGTTTAACACAGTAGAGGAATAATTAAACCTTTTGTATATTTTTGGACTTCATTTTTAGTATTTAGACTCAGTTATCAATAAGATGAAATGACTTATATGACAAAAACACTTTTGCAGGTACTCTTCAGTCGTATGCCCTTACATGCCAGACCAACTTTACATGGGAAACATTTGTTCCATTGATTCAATCTCTGATCGCTGAAATGTCAAGCAATCCTGCCAGCCTGCTTAGGTAATGGTTTACTTTGGGACATATTTATACTCAAGTAATCTTTGTATATGTCGGAGCCTGTGGCCATGTGGATGACACGAGAACCGGCTCGTGGTCCTTTCCCGATCCTGCTGACCTCTCTCCTCCCCATCACTTCCTGTCTGTCTATACTGTCCTGTCAAAAATGGAAAAGCAAAAAAACTGTATCTTTGTTTATGTCTGTTATAGATGTGTGCATGTTTTATAATTCAAATGTATTCAGTTTAACAAGTATTGAGTTTAACAAGTAGGAAAATACCTAAATAATAGATACTGTAAATAAAATGTGTCATAAACTGAATGTCTTTTTATTCAATCATCATGCATTAATTTCTCATTGTTTTTAAGACCTATCCAGGGAACACTGGCTCTTCTTCAAAGCGTCTACCATGACAGATACATGGCACTTTTGCAGCAGGTTCTTGCCAGCAACTCCAGTCCACTGTTCAGCAATGATACGTTAGCAATTTCAGCAAAAGGCCTGTTGCTAAACCTCATCAATACAGTTGATAAAGAAATTCGGCTTCTCTCCAATATTGAGTCCACTGAGCAGTTTAACACTCAGCTCTCACACTCACTGTTAAATGACATCATGGCCTCTCTTGGATTGGGACAGCTTGAGAACATCTTGTCCGACGGTTTGCCCATCTCCAGTCTTCACCCAGTTGTTCAGAATATCCTTCAGTTCCTGCGAAACGATTCCGTACTGATGCTACGCAATGAGGGGGAGTTTGCTGTAATGAGTGAAATTTTGCGCCAGCTTGGAACCGTCTTACCATCACAGCAACAGAATCAGGTAGAAGCAGTGCTCAACTACACTCATGCCCTGATTAGAGATCTGAAGATCTGCTCAGCTATTGGTCAGGACTGTGTGGGTGACGCCCAAAAGGTGTTTGAGCTTCTTAACCTCACCGTTTCTCTCCTTCCCGATAAACCTTTTAATAGCCTAGCCCTCAATGGTAATATGACTCTCTCTGTTGTTGGCGACGTGCTATCTCTGGTCTTGCCATGGAGCATGTCAGTGCCAGCAGAATCCACTTCCGAGATCGTCAAAAAGGTCCAACATCTTCTTCACCAGATTTATGCATCTTCTAATGAAAATTTAACAAGTATTAATGACGCGCTACAAGCCTCCAATCTCACTCTTTCAGAATTAGAACAAGTCCTAAATGCTATTAAGATATATAATGGGTCAGTGTTCAACAATAAACTGCATCTGTTTCTTGCCAATATGAGCATTCAAAGCCCACAATGCCTGATCAGTCAAACCATTCAGACTTCTCAAAGACCGCTCTATGGAGAAGCTGATTGTGTACTTCAGTTCATTCAGAGTGCTGTTGGTTTGCTACCTGTGGCAGAGGACGTTCAAACAACTCTTGGACACTGGCTCAGCATCACTGCTGCAGAATTAAAGAACTTTTCCAGTCCCGAAACCAACGCACTATGGGTGACAGAAGAGGTACTTACAACAACACTGTCAACCATCAGACAAAACCTTCAAAGTCTTCATGTGGACAATGTGACTGTGATTAAAGGTGAGCTTAACATTCTGGAAGACCTTTTGAGAATCTCTTTCAGAGAAAGGTATCCGTATCACACCATAAACTCAACACTGATGGTTCATGGAGATTATGCACAGAAGGTGTATGGAGAAATCACAATGTGGTACCTAAGCAAGCTTGGGAATGCCACCAGCGGCAGCACGTTTGCAGAGATTCTCCAACCGTTGATTCACATGGCCAAGAAGCACGTGGACTTCATCAACACAGAGACACAGTTGAACACACTGGTAATGAATCAGATCCAAAACTTGAGCGCTAACGTGAAGCTTCCTCTGGATGGTGAAGATCTTACGCAAGTTGCCAATGCGATCATGACTATATTGCAAGGTGAGCTGGGACTGATCAAAACGAACCTTGAAATCCAACAGGTGTTCTATGATTTTGTTGGCTCGCCAATGAATGTCAATATCCCAGATGAAATTGAGGCTCAAATCATGACCTACCTCAACTTGACAAAGGATTGGATCACTAACCCACAACTGACAGCAGCACTTGGCAGAATCTTCCAGTGGGACATTAGCTCTCTAGATATAGCAACACCTGGGATGGATCTGGAGCATCTCATTCAAGCCATGACTCCCCTACTCTGCCGTGAGGAGCAAACCTTCCTTGCTGTTGTTGAACAGGTCTCTCAATCGGTAAACTATGCTATACACTTAGCTAACAGTGATGGTGGTCTCCAAAGTGAAAACTTCACCAATTCCATCATTAGTGCTATGAGTGTGGTTCTGGAAAGTATTTCTAATGAGACTGGAGGTCTACCTCAGGATGTGATTCATGGTATTCTTGGTGCTGTTCATGGTTCGCTCCAGTTGATCCTGAACCCCAATATGAGCAACACTCAAGCTGGAAACATAACGCAGGAGACTATTAAGCATGTGGATGAGGTAATTCATGCTCTCTTGCCAGTCGAGGTAACAGGGGTGCTGGTTCCCATCACAAACAGCCTTTTGACCTATTTGCAGTCCATCTCCCAACCTGGTGGACCTGACAAATGGAACCAAGTGTAAGTCTAGACAATATACACTAACTCTCAATCTCTCTTCATCTTTTTATCTGTCTATATCTTGACAGTATGTATAGGTTTACATGTTATTTTTGGTTTACTTGCTTTTGTATGATAAATTGGGAATGAGAAGGCGTTTGTGACTAATGAATATGTCAAACCTGACTAGTCAAACTCTTTCTTTTTTTCAGCATTCTTAATGTCATGACAGATCTTCAGAATTCAGTGTCGTCAAACAGCACAGCTCAGCCCATCATTTCCATGTTGCTCAACATCACAGAATCCATTCTGAGCTCAGATAAAGACAACATGACAGGGAACTGGATTGCTAACCTTCAGCTAACTAGTATATTTAACCAAACTCTAGTTGTACCTCAGGGCATGGTTGACACCATTCTTGTTGGTTATTATGGTTTGCTTCAGTTGATCACAAAGCCCAATATGAGTTACACTGAAGCTAATAACCTCACAATGGAGACAATCCAGAAAGTGAATGAAGTAATTCAGACTCTTTGGCCTGGGGAGACAGCTGAGGTGCTGGTTCCAGTGACAAACAGCATTTTCACCATTTTGAACAGCATCTCCAAACCTGTTGGATCTGATAACTGGAATGAAGTGTGAGTGTAGAGAATATGCACTTTTTCCAAAGTGCTTTCTTAATATTCTTCACAAGCTTACGCTAATACTGTTACATTGGGAAGTTTTTTGCTATTTTTCAAATTTGTTACAATTGATTTTCAGAGTTAAAAGTGTGACATATAGTCACTGTTTTCCAATATGTATGTACTCAGATCTCTTTTGTTTTCTTTTTTAAGCATTATTAACCTGATGAAAGAACTGAAGAATTCGCTGCCGTCAAACAACACAGCCCAGTCCATCATTTCCATGTTTCTAAAGGTCACAGAATCCATTCTAAGCTCCAGTGAAAGAAACTTTACTAGCAACCAGGATATCATTAGCTTTGCAGATAATATAACATCCATGATGGACCAACTAATCCAATCCCTGCTCTCGCCTGAAGAGATGGCCTACATCACAGTTTCTGAGCAGGTGCTGCAACATCTAAACTATGCTCTGGACGTGGCCATTTCTGATGGTGGCCTACAAAACGAAAAGTTCTCAAAATCCATTGTCAGTGCTATTGGTGTGGTTCTGGAGAGAATGTCCAATGAGACTGGACGTTTACCTCAGGATGGGATTCACAACATTCTTGGTGCTTTTCATGGTTCGCTCCAGCTGATCCTGAACCCCAATATGAGCAACGCTCAAGCTGGAAACATCACACAGGAGATTATTAAGCAGGTGAATGAGGTCCTTCATGCTCTTTTGCCAGCGGAGGCAACTGAGGTGTTGGGTCCCATAACAAACAGCATTTTGACCTATTGGCAGACCATCTCCCAACCTGGTGGACCTGACAAATGGAATGAAGTGTAAGTCTAGAAAACATATTATAACTCTAAATGAGAGATGATCAGCTTACTCTTAACACTTACATTCAATAAAACAGATATTTTAGGCTCTTATATGTATTATATTGTAAATTGTGTGTGATGTTTCACTTTTGTCATTTTGGAGAAAATCATGTTTACTGACTGAATGAACATGTCAGACTTGATGATACTCTTTCTTTTTTCAGCATTCTTAATGTGATGACAGATCTTCAGGATTCAGTGTCGTCAAACAGTAAAGCTCAGCCCATCATTTCCATGTTGCTCAACATCACCAAATTCATTCTGAGCTCAGATAAAGTCAACTTGACAGGGAACTGGATTGATACCAAACAACTGACTGGATTGTTTAATGAAACTATATCTTTACCTCTGGATGTGGTTGACAACATTCTTGTTGGTTATTATGGTTTGCTTCAGTTGATCACAAACCCCAATATGAGTTACACTGAAGCTAATAACCTCACAGTAGAGACCATCCAGATGGTAGATGAAGTCATTCAAACTCTTTGGTCGGTGGAGACCGCTGAAGTGCTGGTTCCAGTCACAAACAGCATTATCATCCTTTCGAGCAGCATCTCAAAACCTGGTGAACCTGATAACTGGAATGAACTGTGAGTACAGAGAATATGTATTTTTTTCCAAAATTGCTTTTCCTCTCAATATTGACTTTTTACACTTACGCTGATACATATAGATAGTAAATAAAGGAAATTAACTCCAAGGGGAATAGTGTTGTCACAATACCCACATTTTGACTTTCATACCGGAGTAAAATATCTTGATACCAGTACTATACCAATATTTGAAACCAATACAATCAATAACATTGCAAAAACTAAAACAACAGAAAAAACTGTTAAATAATAGACGATGGAGCACAAGGAACTTAAAATTCTGTTTTTATTTTTTCAAGATTTTATAAACCCTAAAACCACACTTGACCAGCGTGTTCCTGCCCTGCTTTTTGAGCATGTCCTTTTAAAAAATAAAATAAGGTGAAAAAGGAAGTTGTTTAACTAAAAAAATATTAGGGAACAGCTTAATTCGGGTTAAATTCAGTAGCATTACTTAATGCATGAGCTATAAAATAAATAAATGCCGTAGAAGTACAGTATTGCCCACAAGTTCTTGCTACCTTATGTAGTAACTTATGTTTACTAGTGTTTACATTAGTTTTACAGTAATGTTTACAGTAGGATTTTTTTAATCAATAAAACTACTCTAGTGTTTTGAAATCTACTTTGTTACGACTGGTAAATTAAATGTTTGCCTGTCACAAAATAAATCACAATTGTTTAACTAATATTTAAATGTTATTATTACCATTTTCTTACCATCTGTTAATCTTTAAAATTCTTCACACAGGTCGGGATATCTGTATGTGAGATAATTGCTTAGCTGGTCGTGTTTATTCTCTTGGTCTGCGTACTGTAGGTTTAAAAACATTTTAATGATGGACTTTCTCCGTGTGCTTGCTCTAAACAGCAGTTATAGAAGAGAAAAATGCAGATCTGCATTGTTGACAAGCAGATTGTTTGATGCACCCAGTTTGACTGCCAAGTGCACTTGAAGCACATCAACAGATGTCAGGAAGTGCATCTTTAATCAAAACACGTTAGATATCCTCACTTATTATATGACAAATAGTACCGTTTAGTAGTGATAGTAACATCAGCCTGTCAGTAATGGTATTGATCATGCAACACTGATGGGGACATATGTATAGATTTATGGCACATGAAAAATTAAGTTTTTCTTTTTTCAGCATTCTTAACCTGATGAAAGAACTCCACAACTCCCTGCCGTCAAACAACACAGTCCAGTCCATCATTTCCATGTTTCTAAAGGTCACAGAATCCATTCTAAGCTCCAGTGAAAGAAACTTTACTAGCAACCAGGATATCATTAACATTGCAGATAATATAACATACATTATGGACCAACTAATCCAGTCCCTGCTTTCACCTGAAGAGGTGGCCTCCATCACAGTTTATGAGCAGGTGCTGCAACATCTAAACTATGCTCTAGAGGTGGCCAAGTCTGATGGTGGTCTACAAAACGAAAAGTTCTCAAAATCCATTGTCAGTGCTATTGGTGTGGTTCTGGAGAGAATGTCCAATGAGACTGGACATTTACCTCAGGATGGGATTCACAACATTCTTGGTGCTTTTCATGGTTCGCTCCAGCTGATCCTGAACCCCAATATGAGCAACGCTCAAGCTGGAAACATCACACAGGAGATTATTAAGCAGGTGGATGAGGTCCTTCATGCTCTTTTGCCAGCGGAGGCAACTGAGGTGTTGGGTCCCATCACAAACAGCATTTTGACCTATTGGCAGACCATCTCCCAACCTGGTGGACCTCACAAATGGAATGAAGTGTAAGTCTAGAAAACATATAACTCTACATGAAAGATGATCAGCCTATTCGTTTTTTTCTACACTAGCTTGAAACTTGAATTTCTTGCTACCGATATTTGGGGGTTTTGAATTAGGCTGCAGTATATTGTAGATTGTGTGTGATGTTCAACATTTGTCATCTTGGAGAAAATCATGTTTTCCGACTGAATGAATATGTCATACTTGATGATACTCTTTCTCTTTTAAAGCATTCTCAATGTGATGACCGATCTTCAGGATTCAGTGTCGTCTAACAGTACAGCTCAGCCCATCATTTCCATGTTGCTCAACATCACCAAATCCATTCTGAGCTCAGATAAAGTCAACATGAAAGAGGACTGGATTGATACCCAACAACTGACTAGTTTGTTTAATGGAACTGTCGCTTTACCTCAGGATGTGGTTGACAACATTCTTGTTGGTTATTATGGTTTGCTTCAGTTGATCACAAACCTCAATATGAGTTACACTGAAGCTAACAACCTCACAATAAAGACTATACAGACGGTGGATGAAGTCATTCAAGCTCTTTGGCCTGTGGAGACTGCTGAGGTGCTGGTTCCAGTCACAAACAGCATTATAAAATTTTTGAACAGCATCTCCAAACCTGTCGGACCTGATAACTGGAATGAAGTGTAAGTATAGGGAGTATGCACATTTTTCAAATTTCCCCTTATATACAGTATGTCAACAAAAATTTATGACACAGGAAAAACATAGTGTTCTCTTTTTTCAGCATTCTTTATGTGATGGAAGAACTCGTGATTTCCCTGCCGTCAAACAACACGGCTCAGTCCATAATTTCCATGTTTTTAAAGGTCACAGAATTCATTCTAAACTCCAGTGAAGGAAACTTCACAAGCAACTGGATTGACCACCAGGATATCAGTAACTTTGCAGATAACGTAACGTCCATGATAGATCTTGATCAACTAATCCAATCCCTGCTCTCGCCTGAAGAGATGGCCTTCTTTGCAATTTCTGAGCAGGTGGTTCAGCATCTAAACCATGCTCTAGAGGTGGCCGGCACCGATGGTGGTCTTCAAAGTGAAAAGTTCACAGAAGCCATCATCAGTGCTGTGAGTGTGGTTCTGGAGGGTTTGCAGAATGAGACTGGACCTCTACCTCAGGATGGGATTCACAACATTCTTGGTGCTTTTCATGGTTCGCTCCAGCTGATCCTGAACCCCAATATGAGCAACACTCAAGCTGGAAACATCACACAGGAGATTGTCCAGAGGGTGCATGAAGCGATTCATGTCCTTTTACCAGAAGAAGTGACTGAGGTGTTGGCTCCCATCACAACTGGCATTTTCACCTATTTTAAGACCATTTCCCAACCTGGTGGACCTAACAAATGGAATGAAGTGTGAGTGTAGACACTTTTTGAAACGCTTTCACACACATCCTGTGTATCATGTGTCATGATAGCTATGCTGTTTTCTTATTTCCAGAATTGTAAATGTGATGAGAGAGCTTCAAAATTCTCTTCCGTCAAACGGCACAGCTCAGTTCATCATATCTTCGGTTCTTAAAGTCACAGAGCACATTTTGAGCCCACAACAAGGCAAGTGTCTGGTGTCATTTTACAAACAAAATATGCTAAAAACCTCATTGTTAACTCATCTTTGGCCTCTATCTCTGCTTTTGGTAAACCTGATCAATTTTTTCTTAGGTCATGCAAACCCTTGGGAATACTTTGGAAACTTCAGTCTAGACAACATCAGTAAATTAACAGCACAGGTTAGTGGAGTGAAGCTGCTTTTTCTCAAAGGTCTGGGAATGACAGCTCATTTACATGAAACACCATTTTGACAGGGTTTTCGTGTATATGCATCGCACCTTATGTGCGAATGTTTATATTCAGTTAAATCAAAAAAAAAATTATAAGGTAAAATGAATCAAGCAAAAGGTCAAATCTCCTTTGTTCGAAAATAGCATAGATTACAGATGTAATCAGATTACAGGGCCTCACAACGAATCGTTTGCAAAAAGTTTTTTACAGAATATACTGTATATGTGTGTACTGTGTATAATAATTACAGTATGTATATATATAAATACACACACATGCATATATATTTTAAAGAAATATTTACTTGTGTATGCATTTATATATATATATATAATATATAATTTTTTTTTCTTAAAAGTTATACATGCATCTGTGTGTATTCACATATACATAAATAATAATTATACACAGTACACCCAGGTATATTATGTAAACAAAAACATTTATTCTGAAACGATTCCTCGCGAATAATCGTTGTGCAGCCCTATTCTTTATTGACTTTAAATACTGATTGATTTCAATTTTAAAGTACGAAATATTGCAAAAATTCTGTTTAGCTTTGTCATCTGCTAAAAACATAATTTGCTTGCACCATCTTGTTTTACATTTTTAAAAATAGAATGATTCTCTCTAGCATATGTAACTGTATGCTTTTATGTTTTTGATACCACAGCTGACAGAGTTCATGAGCTCTGTGTCCCCATTCTTGAACGAATCCTCTCACATGGTCACGCAAGCTGTAGCCGTGCTGGTCCAGATCATCTCTGGGAACGCTGAAGAACTGACCTTTGACAAGTGAGAAAGATGATGTTTTACCTACTGTCAGCATAACAGTTTCAACGTATTGTTTAGGCTGGAGTTCTGTCTGTCAAGTTTTTAATCTCTTCAACATGTTTTAATACTTGGGTCTCTATGACCCCCGGCACAAGCAGTTTAGCATTTTAATGGAGGGCATGTAATGAATGTGAAGGTGACGGTGTTTGTCGATCAATAGGTTGGAGGAGATGCTGGCTGCTTTCTTGTCAACTTTCCGTGAAACTGCTGTGTGGGAGTCATTTCCCTCTGTTGTGTCTACAATGCAGACGATCATTGTTAACAGTACTCAAAACATACAGGCGCAAACAGGTAAGGGATGCATACACTGCAACTGAATTACACTTCAAAAGAATTGGGAAGTGGATGTACCCATTAGACAGATTTAGAACTGAACTGGGAAAAAAATAATGAAAAAATGTTGTACTTTCCATTAAAAATTATGGAGAAATCCTGAATTAATTTAACAAGCAAAATTATGTAAGATAATGAGACTTTTTGCAAGAATGTGTCTAGAATTATAGCAGATAGTTCATTTACTTGTTTAAGATTCAAGATTCAAGATTGTATTTGTCACATACACTTTGTAAACATGTACAACTTGCAGTGAAATGTTAATCTGGTATACTTCAAAGACTGTGCATATAGAGGATAGTATAGAAAAGAGTATATATATAAAAATATATGTAGAAAATATGTACAAAAGAAAATAACAATAACAAGATAAACATACTGTGGAGTTAAAAGATTGTTCACTTACGATAAATACAGGTTTAAATAAGAGATCAGTGTTGAGATAGACAGCGGATGGCAATGAAAGCAAAAATATGCAAATATTTGTTACAGTTTTATGAGTACAATGGTAAAGTCAGAGTGTAATGCTTAATGCACTAAACTAACAAGATTATGGTTAAAACAAGAAAATAATCATATTTGAATATCCCGGTATATCAAAAAAATAAACTTATGTTCACTCAAAAATTAAAATGATATAATTTACTTTTCAAATAATTGTGAATAAGCACCCAGGCAGTTAAACTTTAAAATTATCTCAATAAAAATGATAAAATCAATTTTATTATTATACAAATAAATTAAAACCTAAATCAAAACATTAAACTGTTCATATTACTCATGCGTTAACAGTCATATTTTAAAATCATTTTGGAGCTCATTTTCTTTCATAAAATAGAAAAGATCAACCAAGATGTTCTTCAAAAAATCACCTTCCACAAATGAAATAATCATATGCTATTCGAACGACTTCATTTTTATTTCTTTTCTTCCTCTCTGCAGCGTTCTTCTACACACTTCAGGGGCCATTGTACAGCATTTTGTCAGACATCTTTTATGGCGTGAATGCAAGCGGTTTCAACATTTCATATGTTGTTGATGGATTGCCACATGCCCTTTTGTTGACCACAGAAGCTGCTTCACAGGTTAGAGCAGGATTCCTTTGTACTGATGTGACTGTGAACAAACTGCAAGACCTTTTAGGAGAATGTAAAGCATGCAGATTCTTTGGAACAAAAGTGGGTTGGACTTTCACAATTACTTTGTAGACATCAGTAAGCAAAGGTCATGATTGATGATAGGTCTATAGACCTACGGTGTCATCACATGCCTACAATGAGTTTCAGGTCTTTGGTAAAAGTGGTTAAACCAGGAACAGAAGTTATATAAGCATGACAGTGTAAAACCAAAAAAGAATGTATTATGTTCATATGATTGGGTTATTGTACCTTCGTTTAACCAGACAAGTCACAGAAGAACTAAAGTCTTAAATTTTTAAAAGACAGCCTGGCAAGTGGATTTTGTCCATGCAATAACTTTCATTTAAAGGTTAAAAATCTAGCTTTCCCAAGCCTCAAAAGTTTAAGAAACTCTGCAGCTGATGGGTTTGAGATTACAACCTCTTTATTTTTAACATGTGCTCTGTGTAATTTATTCTGTATATCAAAAAGGACTGATTTACAGCAGAGGTTTGAGATCGACCCAAAAATAAGCTATAAAAAAATAAAGACAAGTATTATCAAATAGAAGTCTTAATTTGAAGAAGTGTTTCATGAGTAGCTCTGCTTGTCACAAAGTAGTATGCAGAACCCAGACGCAGACAGCAGGTGGCAGCAACAAAATATATTTATTAAAGAATAAAACAAAACCCACGATGTGGGAAAAACACAATAACAGAAGACTTAACTAAAGGCAAATAAAAAACTTCCCACAAGGCTGCAAAACAAGAACTGAAACCAAAAGCAACCAAACTCACTAATAACAGGAACAAGGCAAGGATAAGGCCGTTACAAGGTACAAAAGGCAACAGGAACAAAACTATAATACAAAACAAACCAGCACAGGACAGCAAACACAAGGGCATTAAATAAGGGAAACTAACAAGGGTTAATTACAGGAGGCAGGTGTGGGGAATGAAACACTGATAGGAAGCTAAATGAGGAAAAGAGGGGGCGGGGTCAGGAGACGAGACGAGACAAGCGAGCACATGGTCAAACAATGACCATGCGCTGGCACACAAAACACGTGGGACTGTCATGACCCTGCCACAAGACTAGAAAAGCATGACAAGGTGAGGCAGGATCATGACACTGCTTGTTTTTTTATAACAGCTAAGCCCTCAAAGTAAAGAGATAAAGGTACAGGAGTATTAAAACATATTTTACTCTCCATAGCAGTGTTCCAAAACGTTCTGAAGCTGGATGAACAGTGAAAGAATAGATTCTTAAAGTATACAGATTTTGTGTTTGTAAAAGCAAGTGACGCCTCAAAAAGGTAACTTTTTTAATGTAAACCATTGTGAATGGGTTTTGGTGATTCCCTTTTACACACCTGACCTTTTCCATGTTGGGAATTACCCACTTGGTGGGTAATTACCCATTTTTGTGCCAAAAAGTACATGTTCACATAATATGAATGACCCACTTATTTAGTTTTTCACATAGCCTACTTTGTGACATACTGTTTATTAGTTGCTCACTTTTAGCTCTAGAAGGAATCTGGTTTCCATTAACAACTGATATTTGGCAAGAGACCTGACTACCCTAGTTGAATCCTTTGAACATTTTTCAGTGATCAGAGACGTTACTTAAATTCAATAAATATTTTCACAAGCTCCCACTTGTGTCAATCAACGCACAATATATTTGAACTAAAACTGCACATTAATGTTATTAAACAATTACAGTTTGGGTGGTTGCCGAACAGGTCCTTTTTTAAAAACTGTTTGTTAGTAAAAGCAAAAGCAATTACTCAGCAATTCTTTTATCTTGTTTTGGTATGCTTTTTGGCAACAAATCAAAGCTGTGACTCAGAGAATTTGAGATCTTGGCTGAAAAACAAAAGTTTGTAGGTTTGACCGGGATACAGGGGTAATTCTTTTAAAGATACACACATATTTCCTATGTGTATTTTAATCTTGAACAATTGGCCTTTTAATATCATGATTTTGATCAAATATAAAGGTGAAACGCAATAGTACACTTGTGTTAGAACATCACTTGCATTTATTACATAAAGCATTTGACAGAAACTTTCTTTAATTTCAAAGTGAAATTATTGCTATGTTGCTAAACTAATCTCATGTAAATTAATGACATTTTGCATGACATCTTTCAAAAACCAATAATCTAATTATTTTATTTCTGCTTCATCCGTCAGGCTGGTTTGGAGGGTAATAGCCTAAACTGCAGCTACATGCTGGAAATATGGAAGGATGTTGGAAATGTTGCTGGCATCAGTGAAGATGATGTTGTCTTGTGGTGTAACGTCCACCTACAGCCTGTCACGGTAGCTTTCAGTACACCACAACTTGCAACAACAGCCTACAATATGACGGTGAGTCGATAAGTTACATAAATGTTATCGATTTTCATTTTTTACCATATGACTGAAATGCATTTGTCACCACTAGATGGAAGTGTGTACTAAAGACTGATCTGATGTGCACACCACCCCATGTATTTCTATTATATTATAGGAAATGGACCCTCTGTGGGCAAATAAGACTGCAGACATGATGGTCGAGTTGCTGGAGACGTTCTACAGAGTGGCTTTAAACTACACCTTTGCTGGTGAACACCTAATGGAAAACCTGTTGTATTACACGTCAACATTATCCAACCTCTCTGTGCCAGAATTAACAAACCTGGCTAACTGGAACAACCAGCTTTACCAGACACAGCTTCAACAAAGGTGATAAAAATAGCGTACTAGGAAGCGAGATATTCTCACAGTGATACATGACCCGAGTCATATTAAATAACCCCAAACAAATAGCTGTCTCATAACTGACAAAGATCTTTTATAAAGATACACACTCGGCACCTTCTTGAATGCATATTGAGCTTTTCACTGGTATTTTTTTATCTAAGTGAGTTTGCCCGAATGAATTGCCAATGACAAAAGCAAGCAGCCATTTAGACGGCACTCACACGCCCATTATACCTTTATACCACATTATCATGCACCAGATTACATTACCGAAATACATTCTCAAATTTGCTTAGAGATTTGCGCTTATTGTCCATAAGGGTGAGTGTTTGGATTCACACAACCAGTGCAAACAAAATGAATAAGAGTAATTAAATTTGCATTAAGGTTGATTTATTCACTTTGACTTCTTTGCTTCCAAACAGGTTTGATAGTTTCTATTATTCTGTTATCTCTGTCTGCCCGGTCTTAAATTGATTCTGCTTTATGTGCTCATCCTTGTAATGAACTGACTACTGATAGGAATCAAATTATGCGTTTACACATATCTGGGCAAATCAATCTCTACAGAACATTTGTGCGCCTGCTGTAGATCATTGACCATGATGGAAATTCTCAGTGTGTATTATAGCTGTACACTTCTATTATTATAACGTGAGGGCTCACTGAAATAACGAACAAAATCGAGATGAACCACAGGATAATGTTTTCAGTGTTTAAGGTCCTTTTTAAATAAAAGTCATTCAGTTCAAATATGACACGATATACTGTACATTATATATTAATTTGGCCATTTAATAAATTATCCTTTAATTTCCAGATTAAATGTCCTAGACTGTGATACACACTCAAAAAAAGGGCTATTTTCAACCCAGTATTGGGTCAAAAAGGGACGAATCTGTTGTTTGGGTTGTTTTAACTTTTATCCCATCATTGGGTCAAATGTACCATTTTCTAAGTTAATTTAACCCAACAGTTGGGTTTGTCCCTCGACCCAACGCTGGGTTGAAAATAACCCAGCAATTTTTTTTCATCTTTTAAGTATATAGGTCAATGACGTCACTTATCATGTGGTGCGACCAACAATATCAATATTTGTATTAAATTAAAAATAAAATAGATCTCTGATGCAGAACACATTTATATCCGTTTAATTAGATTTTCAAGAAAAAAATTCCGAAAAATCACTGGTGGTGGTTGAGGAGAGACCCCCCTCATACGACTGTAAAGCACTTTGGGTGTACAGCAATACACAATAAAATGCCTCATTCATTCATTCATTCAAAATGAGTTTGTTAATTTTGTTAATTTAAAAAGACAAAATTATAGAACAAAAGTATGAGATGATTACTTGAACAAAACTCAAAGAAATGCAAATATGTTGTTTCTTAACACTTCAAATACTAAAGATTTGTAAAAAAATTTTTGAAAATGTCTAGAAAATGAATAAATTTTAAGATAAATCACGGTCGCACCACATTCAAATAACTGCAAGAGATATTATTATTTATTTGTATTTTAAAATTGGCATGTCGAAAATCCCATATACCCCTATACACATCTGTGCATTATTTACAAAAATCTTTTCTAAATTCAACTATTTTTATATACTAACTCAGTTTGTTGTATGTTTTTCAGCATGTCCGCAATACAAATGGCTCTGGACCAAATCGGCGATGAGCATCCCGGGATGATGCCATACATCAATGCAATTCAAGAAACCATACATTACACCTTACAAAATGGTCTTCTGCAAAACTCAACTTCAGACCCAGAGATTATCATGCAGGCTTTAGAGATTGCCCTAACTGGAATGAACTTTACAGAGGAATTCATCCATTATTTCCGTAGTGGCGACATGTTTATGAACCCCAATGTAAGCACAATTGACAACATTATAAATGATGTGATCCAACTAGTCGTTAGTATGGAATTGCTGGGAGATTCGCCAATGCTGTATGGAATAATGCAACAGTTTGTGTATTTGGATAACACAAGTGGCATCCTGTGGAAAATGATTGAGTTTGTCAACTGGATGAGCTTCACTGAAGAAACTGGAATCAACTTTGTCATAGAGGGCCTGCCCAAGCTGTACGAGATCGTGAGGCAAATTCTGCCGGCTTTAACCACGGTGACATCTCCACGGCAGTGCTTTGCTGATACTTTCATTGACATCGCAGGGAATGTTTTGTACTTGTTGAGACAAATCAAACAAACCAGTGAGCTTTTTGATCCGGCGAAACACTATCTGAACCCACTCCAAATGCAGCTGTCTCAAGGACAAAACCTACATGAACTTTTGTCCCATACTAGAAACACCAGAAGACACACAGGAACGAGGGAACCAGTGGATGACTTCCTCGACCTTCTTGACATCGACTACCAAGCCTTGCTTCAGATTCTCTCCATTCCACTTACCACAACTGAGATTCTGGAGACCATGCATGTGTTCTTTGCCAATCCAGACATGGCTGTCATACTGAAGGGGCTTTCGGGAGCAGGTCATGAGGAAACCATTGACACGAGTCTGAATGTGCTGTCCTACGTGACACTCCCCAATAATGGAGAAAAACTCCTGGAGATGTTCATGGACATTAACAATGAAGGATGGAATCTGGAAAACCTACATAAAATAGAGAAGCTAGCACAGAGCCTGGGACAAACGGTCGATGTGGCTATGGGGCTTTCAGACCAGCCTTCTCTGAACATCACGCAAAGAATTGAACATGTGGCTGGACAACTTCAAGCCTCGGTGACCAACATGGTCTTAAATGAAGGAAATGTCACCAGTGCTGTCCAGTTCCTCAGTGCCCTCAACACCATCCTTTCTGAGAACTTTGAGGAAGTCAATGATGTCAGCCCTCAAGTCGCTGGTAGTCTTCTAAACATACTTGGTCCTTTTTCAAGTCCAGGGTCACAGATGATTGTGGCATCCTATTTGACGGCCGTGGACCAAACTGCAGAGGCCTTCTCCTCTCTACTCTCTGGAGATGAAGCAATGTATTTCAACATATCTAGAGAAATGCTCAAAGCATTTGCATTGCTTGAGGCGTATCCTAAAGATGAGAATGAAGTCCTGCATGCCACCAACCTGATTTCGGACTCTCTAAACCATCTCCTTAACCTTTTGCAAATCACAACGATTCCAACCGGACAGTCCGTCGAAGAGATTACCCACCCCCTTATCCTAAGCAGTGCGTTGGCCACCCAAATCCTGTTTAACCTCTCCATGTCTAACTACAGCCTGAGCAACAATGCGGAGATAGAGTGGCAGCTGACCCAAATTTTCAATCAGATGGCTGCCGACCTCCCCATGGAAAGCCATGTGTACCTCCATGCTGTGAAATCGGCTCTCTTCAGTGCCCGTTCAATAGTATCCAATGCTACAGAAATCATTCCCAACTTCCCACAAATCTCCCAGGAGGTTACGGCCTCTCTCCTTTCCTCCCTAAACATAACGTATGATCCAATGTCCGAGGAAATGTCTCCAGTAGACCTCGCTTACATCTTGATGACAGTGTCTAATCAAGTGTCCGTGACTCTTTTCGAAGGCCTCACGGCAACCGACTATCCTATCCAAATCTCTCAAGTGGTGAATTCTTCAAGTGAGGCTTTACTGACTTTGTACCCAATAATGCCTCTTGACGGACAACCGTACCTCAATATGACAATCCACCTCATGGAGACAATGACCTCTGTCGTCAACGACTCAAACTCAGTTGAGGATGTAGACGGGGCGGTATCTCTCATAGTCAATACTATCAACAGTCTGCTCGCCATGGTGCCGCAGGTTAATACGAACTCCACGGACGACATTATGGGTAACCTGGAACAGACCCTGAAGGCCGTTCTAATGATCCTCCAAATGGACCAAAACCCTCTCGCCCAAACGGCTGACATTACCCAGCAGCTGATGCACACCATCCAAAACCTCTACCCGCAGGGCAACGGCAGCATGGAGTTTGATCTGGCCAAATTAGTGCTGGGGGATGCCAACATAAGTATTGACCATCTGCAGATGATGAATGACACCAACTGGACAAACAAGTAAGTTTACTGCTTCTTTCGCTGGTTTCTGGTTATGAGCTCATAGCTGGGTACCATTTTCCATTTCCTTTGCAAACTTATTTCTCGGCTCTCATATTTTCCGCCAGCTTGACATTTACTCTGCGTAATTGCTTACTACTTCAAAGAAATGTGCTTCAAGGCTCTCAATGGAACGTACTTGGAGGTCATGAAAATAAATGACCTTATTTCACTGTACAACAGTATGATTAAGTTCATGATTTAACTTTATTTGTGTTTGGTTAGGGTTCCTTTGATGCTGGCAGATTTAGCCGACACTGTTCCAGATGACCTGCAGTATGCTACTTTTATTAAGACCGTCATGAGGAGTTTGGCCAACGAATCCCAAGGTATAAATCACATGACAATATTTACTCATCGGTGCCACTATGGAAATAAAATCCCGTTTTGTATGGTGATACCCACAGCATGAGTATTTTGCATTCTTCTGTGTGTGAATGTTATTAGTTGGATGCATAATTTAAATTTGTTCATCTGAAGACGCATGTGCTGTGCGCAGTAAATATTTGATACTCTCTGTAATTCCCATATATCTTAAGCAATATACAGTGCTTAAAGGGACAGTTCATCCAAAAACCATCATTTATTCACCCTCAAGTTTTAAATCTGTATAAATTACTTTGTTCCAATAAACACAGGGAAAGATATTTGTAAGAATGCTTGTAACCAAACAGTTCTAGGCCTCCATTGACTACCATAGTAGGAAAAATTACAATGGTAGTCAAAAGAATGGTTTGCTTTCCTACATTCTTCAAAATATCTTCTTTTGTGTTATGCAGAAGAAAGAAAGTCACACAGGTTTGAAATGATGACAAAATTTTCGTTTCATTTTTGTGTGAACTATCCCTTTTAATGTAACAGTGTACTGTATGTGTCAAAACGTTTCCAAAGGTTTTCCTTGCACTACTGTCCAGTGCTGACTTTGCTTTAATTTAAATCACTCCGCTGATAAGTCACACGTCATACTCCTCGGTTTGCTTTTTATTTGCTGCCGTGCTTTAATAGCGCTGAGGTCTTTATTGAGCATTTAATTTCCCCATAAGTGTCTGATGGTTTTTATTGCTCGAGGTGTTGCACATGCCCGAGCTGTCAGATCTAAATCAGCACATGACTTCATAAAGCGTTTCAATGTCTCTTTTTAGGGGGGGGGGGATTCGTTGCTAGATCATTTGCTGCTTGCTGCACTGTGAGTTCGGCCTGAAAAGTGGAGTTAGGTGCAAGTAATGATGCCTTTGGGGAATTGAAGTTGCTTTAGCTTTGCGAAAGCTTAATCTATGTTTTTCCCTATACCATTTTTCTTACCACTATAGAGAATCTCCACCTTCTACAGGAAGTGCTCAACACTGTCTTTGAAGTCGGCTCAGCCAGTTGGATGAATGAGAGTTCGGGGCTGATACTTGACCGCCTGTTGGCTCAGGTGAGATCATTCAGTGTTTACATGCAAATTGATACACCTTGTTTCTAACACCAAAACTCAAACTCTGTTTATAAGGTCAAAAGGTCGAAAATAGTCCATGTTATGTATTCAAAGTCTTTTGTAATTCATAAAAGATGCTACTACAGTTGGAGTATTTTTGTTTATTAGTTCTTTTTTCTTCTTTTCGTGATATTACAGGTGTGTGCTCTGGAAGACATGTCCTCTGTGAAGCTGATCAGCCAGACGTTGTCGTTGGACCACAAACCGCTGTGTACCATGGCCATTCCCATCATCCAGGCCATCCGTGTGCTCATGCTCGGCGCAGTGAATGACAGCATTAGCATCTCCGATGTGATTTTCCAGACTTTTGTGGGAAACCTGAGCACTTACAACACTGCAGTGGACTGGTACTGCTTACCCAAATGACCTTCAACATAACCATCTTAAATATTTATGGAAGCGCTTCTGCTCTCTGACGCTGCACAAACAAAACTGCAAATTGAATAATTACGAAAATGCAAACGGTTCCTTTTCTTATGCGTATTTACTCTTCAATTTTTGATGTTCAGGATTTCTTATTGTTTTTCTCTTTTGTATTTCCATCTGTAGGACGTCTACGCTCTCTCAAATTGTTGGTTTTAACATCTCATTGCTGAAAAGTCTGAGAATTAATATGCCAGCTCCAGGTTTGTACCACTGATGCTTTTCAGCAGCGGATATTATCAGAGGGTGGTCCGGTCACTCTTTACTTTATTTATGCATGCCTTCTGCCTCACAGTGTCTTTTGTCTTTTTTTGACAGCTGAAGTGAAAGTATCAGAGCTGCTGGAAAACACGACCCTGTTTGTTGAGGATGTCATGCGGTATACCAGCTTTCCACCTGAATATCTTAAGGCACTTCTAGAGTCCCCTCTACCCAGCAGTAATCTGCAGGTACACCACAACTCTGTACCTATGAACACATCAAAAGCAACTCAGATGTGCTCATGAAATGTTTTCACACAGTGTGAGGCAGAAACATTAGAAAACGAAAATACAAAAAGCACAAACCCTACTGGGTTTCAGTTTCCCCCAAGTGGGGTCCAAAATTAACTTTTGCCACATCTGTGCAAGTCAAATCAAATTGGCTTCACAAGTCATTTTAATTTACTATTTTAAATATTAAATGTGTTTACATTACTCCAACTCATCAAAATAAGTTTTAACTGATTTTTCTAAGTTGCAGCAACTCAGCAATGGCCAAAAAGATTTGTAAAGCCAATTTGATTGTATTTAAAACTTTAATGCAATTTAGTGTATTTTGTAAAAAAAAAATATTTTTGACTGTTAACATTAGTTTATTAGTTAATAAACTATTAGTTTATTATTACTTATTAGTTAATGCACAGTGAAGTAAAATGAACAATTGTATTGACATTAACTTTAACAAAGATTAATACATGCCAAAAAACCTATATTTCTCAGCAGGTTAGTTAAAGATATTAAATTTAGGGACATCTAGCGGTGAGGTTGCGAATTGTAACCAACGTCTCACTCAACCGTTCCCTTTCGAAGCACTATGGTGGGTGACATGGGACTAAGATGTCGCTTCTTTGCCTGAAGGAGATAACCTATTTGTGAAACACGTTCTGTACACCAGTTTGTCCATTTAGGGCTACTGCAGAAACAACAGGGTTAATTCCATGCTAGCGGACCCGAGGTGTTTGTCGATAGAAATAACTCATTTTAAGGCAATTTATTATGTAAGGTCTTTATATACCTCTTAAGACTTAGTTATGTATATTATATTGCATTTCTGTCAATAGATCCTCCAAAAAATTAATAATGCATTTACTAATGTTAACAAATATGTACAACCTTATTGTAAAGTGTTACCAAATAATCTCCATGTCACAAAGAAATTAATGTTTTAAATAGATGTTACAACACAAGTGAGTTGTGTCACATCTTTTCTTTTGTAAACTGTGTCTTTGTTTTGATTCGCTTATGTCACATACATCAGTAATCTGGAAATGAGCTGGAAATAGAGCACATGTACATTATATTACAAATCACTGATAAATACAAAATCCAGCTTAATGATAAATGAGATGTACATATGTATTTAATCATATTTACTATTTGACAGAATTACCAAAGGAACAAGCTAATATAAAAACAATAAAGTGTTTCCATTGACAGGGCTCGTGCGGTTAATTTGACCACAGATGTTGTTGGCCGGTGCTGTGATCTTGAATCTAAATATCAGCCGGTTTATTGACCTTTCTAATGCAATGATCTATCGCTTGTGGGAAGACGATTTGAGTAAAAAATTATTGCACCAGTTTCAGTTTTTTTCTCTCTCTCCTTGTCACAGATCTTGAAATTTTTGGCAGACCTGAAGCAGTGTTCGAACCTCTCATCTCTGGGTCTGAGCCCTCAAGGACAGGCTGTCTTTAGCGCTTTCTGTGATCTGCCAGTCAATGACTGGTACAGCATGACACTTCTGTTGGTTCGGCACGTGGACATGAAGTCTGCTATATTCAGGGTAAACTGCTGGAGTTTGAATTAGCGTAGCAAACAGAATGCAGAATTGTGAACTTAACGTAGACAAAATGTAAACTGCTATATATGTCATTTTAAACCATTTTCAATATGAATCGTCTTAAATATAATATCGCACACACCGCGTATGCTGATGGTTAGTATAGATTCTTCTCATTTACTTTCGGATTATAGCATTGAATGATAGTATTGTCTTCTCTTGTGCTGTTGCCTTACAGCTTATAGTATCCAAAGAAATTCAGGATTTGGTGGGAGTCATGCTTGAGATGATCAATTTCCTGACAGAAATGATGAGCAAGCTGGCTCCCGCCCTTAAGAAACTGCAGGAGTACCTGACAGCAATAGAAGAGCTAAACCTGGTGGCCAACCAGGAGTTTCACAGTGTAGGTTCTCGCTAATATATTTTATATATAAAAAAACATTAACATTATTACTTGGTTCGATTTGTAAATGTCTTTTGGATTCTCTCTTCTCCAGCTGGTAAGAGGAAAGCGCTCAACCATTTCGAGCAGAGCCACCTTGAGCACCATCTCTCGCGCCTTGTGCAAAAATGGCATCCTGACTCTTTTCGCCATCGGTAAACTTCCCATCGCAGCTGACACGGATCCCTCCGTCCAGGAGGTCCACAGGAGGGAGCAACTCATCGAGAAGTTCAAAATCCCACACAATGCCAGTATGAGAGCGTTTACTCAAAGCGTAGCTGAATGTGCATTATTGCGATATGATAATGAACTGTCAGGAATCTGCTTACTGGAGTTCATATTGAAGAATTACTGTGGCCAGGCTTAATTCATATACTGATAATGTTCTGATCTTAAGGTCCCTTCTGTATGAACCTCTACTTGGATATGGTGAATACAACAGGGGGCGCTGTGGCCTGGGCCTTCCTCAAACCCATGCTGTTGGGACAGGTCTTGTACTCGCCAGACACGCCTCTGACCAGAGAAATCATCAAAAAGGTGCTGGTTTAACATACTCTTTGTATTAAAATGTTATACATTTACATTTATACATTTTATCAGTTTCATTGTGCATCCTATTTAGAGGTTAAAGTTTGGCTTTCATACACCAGTTTTCCCAGGAATGTGTTTGAGATCTAAATAATAAACTGAATAAATACATTTTATAAAACCGAATGTATATATATATATATATATGTAAAGAGTTTGGTTCCAAAATGAGATAACTAACTAACTAACTTTTTTCAAAAAACATGTTTTTTATTGTGCATTCCAATTAATATCAATCAAACTGCAGTTGGTTTGTTTTGATTTAAGCCATAATAACTAATAAAATACAGCTACTAACACAATAAAACACAATAAAAACATTATAACATAATAAAAATGATTTTTGAACATTTTTAAAAATGGAGTTATCTCATTTTGGAACCAAACTCTTCATATATGTAAGGGATAATCCACAGCTAGCCGTGCGTTAAAGGGTTTTAATGCACGACGTGGAGGCCAAGAACAACCCGACGTGAAGCGGAGTGCATCAAAATCCTTTAACGCACGGCTAGCTGTGGATTATCCCACTTATACCATGGTCATTTGCCAAGTTAAATCTTTTATTGATGTTTACAGTGAAATTTTAGATCAAACAGGTGAAAATTACAGTGATTTTGTCAGTTAAAATTCAAATGTAAACAAACTTACTGGTGATACCTGTGCGTTAAAGCGTTTTAATGCACACCTTCCAGCCAATCAGAATCGAGTATTCAAAAAGACCATGGTATAAATAAATAAATAAATATATATATATATATATATATATTATAATGTGTCAAAGTAGCTGTACAAGAAAACAAAAAACACATTGAACACACATAGAATAAATAAAGGTCAGTACTGTGACAACACCAAACCTAATGGATCAATCCGGTGAATATAATGAATCAATGTTCTCCTCTTGTTCTCCTTTTGTTATCTTGTAGTCAAATTCCACACTGAATCAGTTTGGTGATCTGAAGCTGTATTCTGCAGAGTGGTTAAAGTCATCGTCTTATGTCATGCAGTCCGCTAATGTTCTGGCTAAAACATTGCCGATTCTTCAGGTATACTTGGACATTTAAGAGTAAATCAATTAAACTTGTTACACAAAGCAAAGTCTAACTGCTGTCTTCATCATACTGCTCTTCACAGAACTCTCTGCGCAATCCCTTCGTCCAAAACTTCATTCAGACTCAGACTGGTATTGATGTCACACAGATGAGTGCAACGCTCAGCCAGTTCTGTAAGTTTGACGTGCATACGGCATGCATCAGACTGTTTTTAAGGAATATGTGAGTGCTTAAATCTTGTGGGGGTGTGGTTACACGAGGCGTTTCAGGCAGGTCAGGGTGAGCATTCGCTTTTAGATAGAATTAATCTTTTGTTCCGACACTTTAATTTTTCTTAATTTGTCTAATACATGCATGGGCAAATTATAACACACCAAATGCACAGAAAAACACGTATTCGTGCCATATGACCCCTTTAAATTAAAGATCATACCAGACTGCGGTCAGTCCAAGGCGTTAACATAACTATGTCTTTATAAAGACATTACATAATGAAGCGTTATGTTTTTATTATCTCAGAATGAGCAGTTTATATTTATATACACCGCGGGTCCCCTTACATGAAATTGCTCATGTTGTATCTACAGTAACCTTAAACGGAAACTGCTCTACAGAGCGCGTTCCGTAAATACGTTATCTCCTTCGGCAAAGAAGCGAAAACACGATGACATCTTTGTCCTGTGCTTTGAAAGGGAGGGCAGGATTGAGCCGTTGGTTGCAATTTGAGACCTCACCGCTATATGTTGCTAAATTTCATATACTGGACCTTTAACTAAACCAATAACATTTGAAGTTACCGACGTAGAAAGTTAAGTCACATACAGCTGGAATGGCATGAGGATGGGTAAATTATGAAAGAATTTCATTTTTGGGTGACCTATTCTTTTAATTTTCTTTATGTTGGCAATACTTGAACCACCAGCTGTTATTACACCCAGAAAGTTGGCATAAAAAAGTTGATAATGAAAGTGCAGCAGTCAGCGAAACAAAAAGTTTTGCTCTACTTGCTCAAGAAAAAGTAGTCCCAACTGAATAGGGCTTTAGATTTTGAACACTTACAAGTGATCACAGCCTAAAAGAACTCCAATTCACCACACACCCTCATAGCAACACTCAGAGAAGCATTGCTCTTATGCGGTCGAGAGCATATTGTCCTAAAGATGCAAAACACAATCTATAGTGGTCCAATACATTTTTCTCTTTCTGTTTTATTTTACAGCTAACATGACAGATCTGTTAGCGCAAAACAAGTTCATCATGGATCAGATCACCACCCTCTCCAACCTGATGATGAACCTCTCCTCCTGTGTGAACTTCGACCGATACAGAGGCTTCAATTCTTCTGATGAGCTTAACACCCGTGCTGAGAAGCTGGCTCAGAACCGAGAGCTCTACGCCAGTGAGTACACACGCACGCACGCACGCACGCACGCACGCACGCACGCACGCACGCACGCACGCACGCACGCACGCGCACACACACACACACACACACACTCATCACAAGATCCCTCTTCTCCTCACTACTCCTCTCATGCGTTTGGTGATAGTCTCAGCTGAAGACACCACACACACCGAAGAGCCATCGGGCTGCAAAGCCTGTAATTCAATACATTCGATTCAATCCCCTCGAGATATAGATTAGCGTTTTATCGAGGAGCAGCATGTCTCAAGGGTTACCATGACAACAGAGAGGCAGCTTCCAGACCGGAGGCATGCTGAAGTTTCTTTTAAACACACGAGTTCTGCATCTTCACAGGCGTCATCTTCAAACTTCCCAAGGAGAAGTCAAACTCCAGCCTGCCCCATGAAATCGACTACACCATCCGCATGAACATCGAGAACTCCATGCGGACGGACCGTGCCCGGAATCCCTTCTGGGTCAAGGATGCCTTCATCTCGGCCATTGACACTCTGCGGTACAGTCGAGGCTTTGTGTACCTGCAGGAGAGCATTGAGAGAGCCATCATTGAAATGCAGACGGGTAAAGCCATGGATGGGCCCGCCGTCCAGATCCAAGCCTTCCCGTATCCCTGTTACTACAAGGACGAGTAAGTGTCTTGCAAGCATAAACTCTCACAAACTTCACATAGACGGAACAAAAGTCCAGTTAAAGTCTAAGTTGCTTTATAAATTTCTTTGTTCTGTTGTTCTGAAGATTTCTTAAAGAATGTAGGAAAGCAAACAGTTCTGGGACACTTTTGACTACCATTGTAATTCTTCCTACTATGAGGTGGCCAAGAACTGTTTGGTAACAAGCATTCCTCCAAATATCTTTCTCTGTGTTCATCGAAACAAAGTAATTAAAATAAAGATTTGGAACAACTTTAGGGTGAGTAAATGATGACAAAACATTTTTGGGGGGTGAACTGTCCCTTTAAGATTCCTAAAAATAACTTTCATATAGTTTAGGCTGCTTTCTATTTAATACCCATTGCTAACATTGATTGTAGTAGAACTTTCCTTAAAACCTTTTAACTTCTTGACTTAAAAATAAAATTTGCTTATCAGACAACACACAGTATGTGCCCTCCAACAGTTAACGTCAAAACCTTTCCACCTTCCAGGTATCTCAACAGCATTGCTTTTGCCTTCCCGATGGCGCTCATGATTTCTTGGGTTCTGTTTATTGCCAACTTTGTGAAAAAGCTAGTCCACGAGAGGGAGCTGCGACTCCATGAGGTACGAAACCAGACCTATTTTATTTGGTTTGCAGGGTTTGATAGCTAGCGCATCGCTAGTGTGTTTTGAACACTAGGTAAGAAGATCCAACCTTACATTTGATCTAACCGAACCACTAACCCCGAGAATGAGCACTAATAAGAATGTACACTGAGAAAACACTGTCCAGCAGTAGGTTTATTGTATTTCAACTGTTTTTATCTCACAGTACATGAAAATGATGGGCGTCAATCCCATCAGCCACTTCTTTGCCTGGTTCATTGAGAGCGCCGGGTTCATTGTGGTCACCACCATCATCCTCACCATCATTTTGAAAGCGGGCGGCATCCTCCCTTACAGCGACGGCTTCGTGATCTTCCTCTACCTGTGTGACTACGGCCTCAGCATCCTCGCCATCAGCTTCCTGGTCAGCTCCTTCTTTGACAAGACTAACATCGCCGGGCTGAGCGGCAGCCTCATCTATATCATCTGCTTTTTCCCCTTCATCGTGCTGATTCACCTGGAGGACAACCTCTCGTTCTCTGTGAAGAGCGCGCTGGTCTGTATTGTATTCAGTCAGTGTGCTATAGAACATACTTACTTTACTATGTTGTCCAAGAACAGTATTAACCGTATTAGCTCAAAGGGTTTAGCTTTGATATCCCAGCTTTGAATGTGCTAATATGAATCCTTCTGACTTTGTTTTTGGTCCACAGGGTCTCTTTTCTCCGACATGCTTCAGCTACGGCAGTCAGTATATCACACGCTATGAGAAACAGGAAGAAGGTGGGTTGACTTCAGAATATAAACTGCCTGTAGTTTGTGTTTGTGTGGGAAAAATGCATTAACTGAATGTATTTTGTACCTGCACATCAGGCATCCAGTGGAACAACATGTATGTTTCTCCTCTGGCCGGTGACACGACATCCTTCGGTTGGCTCTGCTGGCTGCTCCTCATCGATTCAGGGTTGTATTTCATCATCGGTATTTACATCCGCATGGTCTTCCCAGGTATGCGTGTTCCCTGGTTGACTTTAATGGTTAATATAAAAAAGATCATTACAAAAGGAGTTGCAGATATTACAGTTTTAATGCAGCGTTCTGTATTTTAATGATTACGGGGGACAAAAGCACTAGTGCAGAGCACAAAAGATAAAAGAAGATAAAAGACAAAATGAGATCCATCACATACTATGCATAGAGTAAAGTACAAGTTGTTACCCTCTGGGTTCTAACCATACTAAACATAACTGGGTTGTTTTTGTTATTTTGAGGACAGTGAGGTATATTTCAATCCCATTCTCTCATTTAGGCAAGTATGGCATCAGTGTTCCCTGGTACTTCCCTTTTACACGGTCCTTCTGGGCGGATATGTTCAGCTGCTGTATCAGATCACCAAAGAAGATTGGCAGAGGGCTTCTCTTCACCAACATGATGCAGGAACACAACAACCGTGATAAAAGCAAAGGTACGTGTGACAAAAATCTAGACTGATTTGGCCCTGAATGCACTGCTCATTTAACCTCAGTAAGTGTAGTGTAAATTGTAGCCCTTTGGTTTCATTTCTAATTGTCATATTTTACATTTACATTTTACACTTTATACTTGCGGTATCACTCCACGTGTTACCATATTTTAACATGTTCTCATTTTCTTTCTTGTTAGGTACAAATACTTTCTTGGCTAATGGGGAAGAAGATGTCTCACGGTTGCCTGTGGGAGTCTCGCTCCACAGCCTGACAAAGACCTACGGCCACCGGCATGCGGTAGACAACCTGAATCTTTCTTTCTACGAGGGACATGTCACCTCTCTGCTGGGTCACAATGGTGCTGGGAAAACCACCACTATGTAAGAGCACATAGTCCTTTAACATCCTATTGCATTGATTTACTATAGTAAAATGCAGTGTTTTGACTACTACACTTACACTACACTACAATATGCTTTATAACGTTATGCTATGCTATACTATACAGTACAGTACTATACTAGGCTGTCATACTTTACTGCACTACATTACATTACATTACACTATACTATATCGTAAAACACTATACTGTAGCATATACACTACTATATTTCAGGTCACTTTTGACCGGCTTGTTTGCACCCACCTCTGGCACCATTGAGGTCTATGGAATGGACATGCAGACTTATATGGAGGATGTGCGGAAGGAGATGGGCGTGTGCATGCAGTATGACGTCCTTTTCGATCACCTCACCACCAAGGAACACCTACTGTTATACGCTCAGATCAAAGCCCCCCAGTGGAACATGCAGGAAGTGAACGAACAAGTGCGCAGGTAACCCCCGCAATGGACAATCACCATTGTGCTCTCGGGCATTTATGGGTATTTAACTTTACATCACCAGAGATAAAGCATCAGCCAAATGTCAAACGAGTAATGAGGTCTGTTTTTTCTATGGAAGGATTCTAAAGGAAACAGGCATGTACGCCCACCGGCATAAACGCGTCGGCACCCTGTCAGGCGGTATGAAGAGGAAGCTATCCATCTCCATCGCCTTCATAGGAGGCTCTCGGCTGGTGGTGCTGGATGAACCGACCACCGGGGTGGATCCCTGCTCTCGACGCAGCATCTGGGACATCGTCCTTCAGCACAAGCAAGGTGAAACTGCCCTCCTTTTCTTTGAGATTATAACTTTCCCGCTCGTACCTGTAACCCCCCTCACACACCCAAAAGACTTTGTTTGTTCTTATCGGGTATCTGACACTTGGTTTAGAATTTAATTAGACTTGAATGGATTTTCTCAAGGTGCGCGCGTCAAATCCAGACGGGGAAAAATCCCACCGCAGATGTAGTACCGACTGATTGTTATCTGTCATGTTCCCAGTGTTCTCGCCTCTGATGTTTAATTATCTTCCTGTGAGACAGTTAGCGAATTTATCTCGAGCGAGGATTTAAAACCGCAAGAGCGGGTCGTGTCTCTGATGTTATCTTTGAACATCGCCTCTTTGTTCAGAGTCTGTCTTTATCAGTAGATCTTTGATTTGACGTGCCTGTGTTCTCGTTTTGTTTTACTGCCCAGAACGCACCATCATTCTTTCCACCCATCACCTGGATGAGGCCGAGGTTCTCAGCGATCGCATCGCCTTCCTGGAGCGCGGAGGCCTGAAATGCTGCGGTTCTCCATTTTACCTGAAAGACAAGCTGGCTAAAGGTTACAACCTCATCCTTACGAAGAAGGTAGACCTCATGTTCTCTGTTTTGACCTGGTCATAAAATCATTTTTTCAACTCATATTTGTCAGGTGGAACAGGGAACTGTGCTGATTGAAAGGCATTTCTTGTTAATCGCTTTGCATAATCGTGTCTGCCAAATGAATAAATGTAAACAATTATCGTTGTGCTTTTGGTTTACTGTAGGTTCAGTGTCCTGATTCAAAGGAAAAGTTTAACAGCGAGGAACTAAAACAATTCATTCAGTCCCACCTGCCTGACGCTCGGCCGAAAGAGGGAGACGTCGGTGAAGTGGTGTACTCTCTCCCGCCGTACAGCCCCCAGAACGCAGTCGCGTACCAATCACTACTCAACAGTCTGGATCAAAACCTGGACAGTCTTCAGCTCGGCTGCTATGGCATTTCAGACACCACCCTCGAAGAGGTAATCATCAGATGAAGAAATCAACAACAGGGCACAACACCGACCGCCCACTTTTTCAGTAACATTGGATCCTGAAGATTTTTTCAGTTATTTTCTCCATAGGGATTTAAAAAAGGCCTTGTTCCAACCAGCTCCAAGATGAATTGCAATTTAAAGCAATTCGATATAAAGTGATAGTTAACCCAAAAATGAAAACTCTGTCATCATTTTCTCACTCTCTTGTCATTTTAAACCTTTATGACTTTCTTTCTTCCGCAGAACACAAAAGAAGATATTTTGAAGAAAGTTGGTAACCGAACAGCACTGGACCCCATTCACTTCTACTGTATGGACACAAAACCAATGCAAGTGAATGGGGTCCAGTTAACAAATTTTTCAAAATATCTTCTTTTGTGTTCTGCGGAAAGAAGATAGTCATACAGGTTTGAAATGACAAGAGGGTGAGTAAATCATGTCAGACATTTGTTTGAACTATCCCTTTAAAGCAAAAATGTTTGAAAAAACATTCCAGTTTTATTTCACAATATGCATATACAAATGCATTGCTTGGAACATATGGATGCCACTTTGTTAAATCATTTGCGATTCTTAATGGGAATAGCAGGTTATATTTTTTGTTGTCATGCCAGCGAACCAGTTCTGCTGATAAACACGTTTAAATCTATTATCTTTTAGTGGTTTGTTATTGTTAAAAATCGTACATATCGTTTATAGAAAAAACAAATTTAATGTAGTTTATACCCCAAAACATTCCATTGACATTTTCTTTTTCACAGGTGTTCCTGCAGTTGACTCGAGACGATATGGAGCCTGAAGTAAACAGCCTCCCTTCTGTGTCAGAGTCTGTGCTGGTGAATGACTTATTTGCTTCGAGAGACAGTATTCCGGACGACATCAACAGCATGTATCTCGGAGAGAAAGCCAGTAAGTGGCCTTTTAAAATGATCCCTTCCTTTCTGCAGAATATTAGTTTCACGGCCTGTACTTTCTCAATTACCCATCTCAAAGCTTTGAACTTTAAAAGCTCATTTTCACAATTTTGCTGGAATGAGACAGTTTCAGTGATTGCCTGGATCTCACATAGCACGCTTTCTTGTCCCCTCTAATAGGCCTCAACGGCAGCTCGAGCGCGAGTGGGTTGGCCCTGACCGCACAGCGTGTGATGGCCATGCTGCTGAAACGTGTGCATCACTCCAAGAGGGATTGGAAGGGTCTGATCTCACAGGTGGTGCTGCCTGTGCTCTTTGTCATCGCCGCCATGGGTCTAGGCTCTATCAAGAGTGATCTCCAGCACTTTCCGAAAATGGAGCTGACGCCTGCTCTCTACCACGTTGATGAACAATATGCTTTCTTCAGGTTTGAATTCATGAAATTTTGCTATTGCTAAACTACAGGCAATTTACTTGTTTTGGAAAGTCACGAGCTTAAAGGGACAGTACATCCAAGAATAGAAATCCTGTCATCATTTTCTCACCCTCAAGTTGTTCCAATTCTGTATACATTTCTTTGTTATGATGAACACAGCGAAAGATATTTGGAAGAATCCTTGTAACCAAACAGTTCTTGGCCACCATTGACTACCATAGTAGGAAAAATTACAATAGTAGTCAAAAGTGCCACAGAACTGTTTGCTTTCCTACATTCTTCAAAATATCTTCATTTGTGTTCAACAGAACAAAGAAATTTATACAGATTTGAAACTGGGGTGAGTAAATGATGGCAACATGTTTATTTGTAGGTGAACTGTTCCTTTAATAAACCGTTTTTAAGAAGTTGGTTGTTTTGGTAAGGCTGGGTGATGCAGTCAAAAAATAAATTCATAAAATAAAATAAAAATTTCAGCCTATAGATGGAAGAAGAAAATATACAGTGGCCCCAAACAGTATCTGGTCCCTTTGAATGCTTAAGTCACACTTAAAATGTGTGAAGTTTATTGCATTAAACCAGGGCTTGACATTAAGCATTGTCATGTGGTTGTCCTTCGGACAAGTACATTTAAAAAGATAAAAAATGATATTTCATTTGAATTATAATATAATATAATATAATCAATATAATTGTTTCGGATTTAGATTGGTCAAGTTTTGCCTGAATTTGGTTATAGGCCTACTCTCCGTGACTGCTATAAAACAAAGGCAAGCAGTAATTATTATTAGTGTTAAGGCTGTAAGTTAACTTTTTTGCACATAGCACTGGTGCTAGAGAGGTTTAAAGTTTGGTAGCACAGGCAGAAATGTACAAATGTAGTTCAACATGAATAGGCAGATAACTGACAAAAGACATTAATGTTACAAACAGATGGAAAAATTAGGGCCATATCATTTTTAGATTACCTAAATTTGTTTTAATATTTCTAAGTTCTGTGTTTTTCCTTTTTTACTATACAATAGTGCTATATTTGTCCACATAAATTACTGTAGTATACTATAGTATTTACCATAGTAAACTGCAGTAAAATTCTTAGTATATTGTTTTTGAACTTTACTATAGTAGGCCTATACAGTGTTTATCAATTTACTACAAGGGCACTTCAATTTTCAATAGCGAATACTATAGTACACTACAGTATTTTTTGTCTCAATTTAACGGGACTTTTATTTTGACGGGTCTTTGGGAAGACGCTTGTTTGCGGATAGCTTCACTCAAACAGTAAAACGCTCGTAAAATAAACTCTCAGAACAACTCTGGAGATGAAGTTCATGTGTTCATATCCTCATACAGTGCAGCACAGATAAATACTCGACCATCACTCGTGTTGTATGTTAAACTGTGCACATAATTCACTCAGACACCCAGAACAGCCAGATGACATTTAAATAACAGGATTAAGCGTCCGCGTGGACTCAGTGCGGTGCGCCATTGATTATTGTCACACACAAACAAGCACAACCACGACAAACACGCAGCTCTTGTCTAATGCACATGTTCTTATTATTCTACATATACTGTATGTCGCACTGTTTTTTTTTCAAGTTACTAAAATTCTCTTTCACTTGCCCATACAAAACATTCACTTTTCCCGGACAAGCGTTAATGTCGAGCCCTGGTTAAATAGCAAAATGACAATTCTTTGAATTACGTTTAACCAACTTTTTTTCTGATATACGAAGCCAGTTTACTTCAAGTTCAAAGAGTGAACTTCAAGAGAGTTCAAGAGAGTTTTCAGCACATTTGCCACAATGGGCACGTTCTACATTTAACAGCCAGAAACTGCTTTCTTATGTACTTTTATAATTTAAAACCTAGGAAAGTTCTGTGAAAGTTTTTGAAAATTGTGCTTGTGCTTTCTCGACAAATAATTGCCATTTGGTTTGATATATTGTTGGAGGACGCAAAAACATTAATACATATTTAATTTACTTTTTGAGGCCGCACCATTTATTTGCCCTGAAATGGCTTTAAAATAGTTTTAAAACTTCAACCAAATTTAAAATAATTAGACAAACTTGTTCACAAACATTTTTTTTTGTTTTTCCACATGTAAAACAAAACATACGTTTATCATTAAATATCCTGAAACATAATTCGGCCAATCAAATTTGAGAACTGGAGCTATTGTATATAATCACCAACAAAAGAAATATCAGATATATTGTAAATATTCAATCTATATTGTACATTCTCTCCACAGCAATCAGAATTCCAGCAGCAGCAGACTTGTAGACACCATGATGTCCTATCCAGGCATTGACCACTTCTGCATGAAAGACCCCAGTAACCCGTAAGTAATGATCTATATGTCTCGGACGAGTCGGGCTCTGTGAGATCAGTAATCAGACCACAGGCTGCTGTAAGCCACAAGTGATTACACATCACAGCATCAGCTCACCTGGCCACTGCAAATGGCTTTCATTTTTGCCGGATATGATTTCGGCCTCTCTGATCTTCTCAGGTCTGTTTCTAAGCTTCTGGTCACCATCTTTCTTGTAGCTGAGTCCAGGCACAGGGATATTCTCTATGATTATATCTCGGGCTCTTATTGCCTTCTAGGTGTTTTTTACACTAACGTCCAATTTCGGTTAGCTATCAATGTTCTATATCACGCTTTGTGTCATCTCTGTTCATCTAAAATATTATTTACTTGAAGTACCCCCTGAGATTTTAAGTAAATATTTCAATAATTTAATAGCACATGTACAGTACATTGTTTCTATCAGTTGTAATTTACATAACTATTGATATTGTTAAACCTGTAACATTTATTTTGCAATTTATTGTTTTCCAAAGTAATGGAAACAACTTGTATATAAACCGGTACTGATAAACATAAACAAATACCATGTCACAGCCCCCCTGCAATTCCCTCACGAACCACCAGGGATTTGCGAACCAAAGTTTGGGAAACCATGAACTAAGATGAAAAAATACTTTAGAAGTATTGTTCATTGTTAGTGCATGTTAGCTATTGCATTAACAAATACAACCTTATTGTAAAATGTTAGCAGAATTTTAGTTTTCCGTAGGTTAACTCAACTGGAAAATAATAATAATGGGTGGATTAATCATTTTAAATTGGTTGCAAATTACCGTTCAGCTAAACTCACCTTTTATGAAGCTAATTATTCATAAAAATCCATTGAAATGGGGTGTTTTAAGGTTAAATACTTTAGAATGCTTTAATACTTGCAATTGAGAACATCTTCCATAAATATCTCACTTTTTTCTCATTTTCATGATTTTTCATTCCTATGCAATAACTTTGGCAGTCTGCTTTTACGTATTTACTTGTTCAATAGAAGCTAGATTACCAAGATATTGTGAATAGCCTAATAAAGAAATGAATGCTTTAGGAATGTTAGTACAGTGAGTCTGGTAGGCGTTTCTGCTTATGTCACAGAGGGTTCTGCCCCATTAAAAACAGGTTATGCTTGGTAACAGAGAGAATACTGGTTGGCACGCATCCTCCACCCCCTTCCCAGTACATCTCACATCTCAAGAGCTTCTCACTGATAACTTCCCAATTATCACAGCGCCTGTCTAAAGTGCCTCTCTGTATCTCTGCATGCACATGTTAGCAAGGCAGAATATTGTATTCTTCTTGTAAAAGAAGATGAATTTTTCCGCAGGGTTTGCTTGGAGAGGCATAACAAAGGAGCAGAGACTTGGCTCTCCAGAGGCAACAACTCGGCTACGTTTTCCACCTGCAAGTGTAGCAAGCAAATGCAGGTGGGTCAAGCATCATAACAAAAAGCACACTTGCATGTTATATACATTCAGAACAGATGATTCCTGAATTTGAGCTGAATTTTAATTCAGGTAGTAAACAGGAATTGTAATTTAGATTGAAATTAAAGAAAGCAGCAAAGCAAACTCTGTCACTGATTAATAATGCAAAGCAAAGACATCTTTTTGTAGACTTGCCCGTGATAGCAACATTTACTCAGCCAATGAAATTAAGACATCGTTTGACCAACCAGGCAATAAAAATGTTCGGAAATAAAATTCCGAAAATATTCTGTAAATTAAATCAAAAGGCAGCGATTGTTAAATTTAGTATTGTGCTCATCGTTGTAGCAAAGTTTCTGTTCATTACATCACTCACTTTTCTTTCCGTTTCAGTCATGTCCTGCCTCAGGTTACGATCCTCCTCACATAAGAAATCCATCATCCCAGATCGTCTACAACCTGACGGGCATCAACATAGAGAACTATCTGCTGTCCACTGCAAATGACTTCATTAGAAACAGGTGAATTGTATTGCACACGTTATCACGGCATTAATCGAATTTCAAAAGGTAATTCTTATATGTCACGGGTTCAAGTCTTGGCCGGGTGGAATAATAAGGAATTTATGAAGCGCTGGTAGGCTGGTTAATAATTAAAGAGGAAGCGCTTCAGTTTATCCCGTCTTTACTGTGGCATTTTCGACCAGCTGACATTTTCCATGCTGGTCAAATAGCACGCAGGGTGTGCCAGTGGCGTGGAAATACTTTATTACACCTAAAATAGTAAGGCTAGCATTTATTATTCATACATTGGTCTTGGAAAAAAAATAAATAAAATACAGAGCCCTGCCTCGGGCCGTTGGCAAAAAATGAAAAAGACATCACAGCTCAGGCAAGAAATTGGGTGAGAATTCATCAAAGACATAAAACTGGTAATTAAAAGTATATCATGGAGAATATGCTTTAGTGTCCCAGAGCACTTATACGTTTATTGTTACATAAATTGAGCGGTAATGTGAATATAAGGATGTGGTATAGAATATCAAGGTAATGGGGACTTTTAAGTGCTAAAGAGAACAAGATCGACCCAACTTGTGTTACAGGTGAACCAGCAGACAGCGGCCTTCAAACATATCGGGCATTAGTAAAAAGTAAATTTAATAAAAAAATAATACATGTTTAAAAGTTACAAATTTTCATGCATTTAAAATATTAAATGACAAATAGTAGATACATTTGCAATCAAAATACTTCTTAAATATTTTTCTGTAAATAAAAAAAAAACATCTCCATATTTCTCACTGTGGTCTTATATTTTTGGATCCCACTAACACAAGATGTATTGTTTTGTTTCAGATACGGAGGCTGGGAATTTGGAAAGCCCCTCCCTATTGATCTCAAGATGGACATGTTAGACGTACCACAGAACAGAACTCTTTCTAAGGTAATTTTGTTTTGGGATTTTATATTTTCACCTGTGACAATGTGCCTCATTTTCCCAGCGTCACAGTTTATGCAAACACATACAGACATAATGACAACATGGAAATAAAAGGGGCTTGCAGGGAGTTTTATCGATGTTTGTGTTAATACAGGTTTGGTATAACCCAGAAGGCCACCACAGCATGCCAGCTTACCTCAACAGCCTCAATAACTATCTGCTCAGATCCAGTCTGCCACCTGAGAAACGACAAAAATACGGTCAGTTAAGTCTCTCTCTTTTACCGCCTGTAGCTCTCTGACCTGTGAAAGAGCTTCCTCTTAGTCTGTGAAATTGCATAGATCTAATAATAGCATGTATTGCCGTTAGGGGGCGTATACATAACACAGTTTTCAACTAAAACGGAAAGCTTTGTTTGCTTTACGGTTTTTCATTTACGCAATAGCTGCGTTTTTGGAAACGGGTTTCAAAGTGCAGCTTAAAAAAAACTATTTTTTGTTTTTTGGATTTTACACAGTGATGTCATGCACATGTGTAGTACATTGAGTTCAGTCTATAGGCATGTAAAAGTACTTGTCACTCTGTAAAGAAACGCTGCATGCTTGTCTTTTCGCCTTATATAAACCTGGCAAACATCCAATAATACGTTCTTCCTCTCAAGAACTCAACCCACATTAAAACATGATATTGTTTCCTTGTAAAGTAATACAAATAAACAGTGCACCTGACCTCCTGTAAATTGTGCGATTTGCACGAGTGCTTTCCAATTTTGTGTGCGATATGCATCTGTGGGCAGTCCTGCTGAAACTATTGTGGACTAAACACAAGTACAACAAAAATAGCAATACCACTGCCCTTAGATAGGGGGCAGTGTTTCTATTCCATCGTTCACCACAGAGGTCCGAATGCTAATTAGAGGTTCTGAGAACTGAAATGAAGCGATGGATCTGGACCGAGGCCCCGGTCTTATTTCAACACTGCCAGGCTAGTCCAGTTCCCGAGATTCACTGTCTGCCTCCAAGCAAGATTAACACAATCCCAGCAGTCAATAACGGAAAGGGAGGGCGCAGTCATTCACATGTAGCTCAATCCTGGAAAAACAGAACATAAATTCAGCAGAGCTTCACGGGAAGAGATTCACGTTTCATAAAAAAAGATTGATTGGTCATGCGAATACACCGAAGTGTGCTCAAATCCTTTTCTGTCTTCCTTATACAGCTATCTCGGTATCCAGCCACCCCTATCCTGGCCAAGTTCAAGGAGAAGATATCATGTAAGTACACACGCTCACACACGCCCTTGTGTCTGCCAGCCAGAGCTGACGAAGTACTCTGTGGGACCAGATACAGACTGAGCATATTAGTTGGGCCGGTACCAAATCATGGGCACACTGGTGGAGAAAAGAAAGCAATCAGCCAAATGATGAGCTTTAGATAAGATATGCAAACACTGCTCTGACATTTTCATTCCAGA
The DNA here is from genome assembly GCF_024868665.1 of Triplophysa rosa. Taxonomy (NCBI): domain Eukaryota; kingdom Metazoa; phylum Chordata; class Actinopteri; order Cypriniformes; family Nemacheilidae; genus Triplophysa; species Triplophysa rosa. The sequence continues at coordinate 5,744,552 of NC_079895.1, forward strand.
GGAGCACTTGAACTAATGTAATTTGACTGTTGTATTTACTCCTCTTTGATTTTTTTCCCCAGCTCGACTTATTGATGACTAACCCAATATAATGTGTGTTTACTCTCAAGGTGGTTCAGAGGTTGATTGATTCAACATTACCACCAAAAAACGGTTGTAAAAGAGGGGGTGACAAGATGAGGATGAATAGAAGTTGGGTGGCTAATCCAAAAAGATGATATGAATAGTATGGGTACTCGGCAGCCATATTGGAAATGTCTGTTTAGGGATGGAAATGTGTCCAAGAAGTGAATTTTAAGGGAGGCGGATTTCCAGTTCAAATATAGAGAATTTCCATTTTTAATCCACTTAAAGGGACAGTTTACCCCAAAATAAAAATTCTCTCATCATTTACTCACCCTCGAGTTGTTCCAAATCTGAACACATTTCTTTGTTCTGATGAACACAGAGAAAGACCCAAACAGTTCTTTGTCATTTTTCCAACTATGGTAGTCAATGGTGGCCATGTTAGTCGAAAGCGCCCCAGAACTGTTTGCTTTCCTACATTCCTTAAAATATCTTCTTTTGTGTTCAACAGTACAAATAAATGTACAGTATAAAGCAAATTTTCCTACTATGGTAGTCAATGGTGACCAAGAACTGATTGGTAACTGTTTCCTTATATGGCATCACTGTGAGGAACCTTTTGTCGCACTTTTTTATAGATAGAAATAGGCGTGCAAGAGTTTGCTAAAGTTACTTTCTTATGTCTTGATTTTATTGATATTTATTCAGGCAGAATCAGTCCTCTTTGCCAAAGCTCTTCTTATCTAAACGCGAGCGATTCTCGATTCCACACTTAGGCTGAAGTGTCTCTGGTGTGGGTCTTTCTTCAAGATCAGTGTTCTTTTTGTCCTTCATTTTTACCGTTCTATTAGCGGCGCGGTTTACATATTGAATGATTGGAGGAGAGGCAATGTTTAAAGCTGAAGCTCAGCGGGTGACCACCAGAAGATGATGTGCCCTGCTGAGAAGATCTTTGACTCTGCCTCACACGATTCTTAAAGATAGAGAGATCTAAATTCTCCTGACTTTCATCTTTCTCTTCCTACTGTGCCTTGCGTCCTGGGCTGATATGTTTGGTATTGACTGAAGAACAGTGTTAAGATCATGTGAGAATAGCATACTAGCACTACGCTTACTTTTTTGTTGTAGTATATAGTATGTCTTCAGTGCACAGTATGCAGTAGGCATGGCACAAAGTTTTAAAGCGGCCCTAACACACGTGGTTTCTGCCAATCTCATATTAATCTTGAGTACCTATAGAGTAGTATTGCATACTTCGTATCTTCGAAGAGTATTTAGTTTGATCACATTTACAATTTAGTTTGATCACATTTACAAAAGATAGATACAGCTGTACGGTTATTTCCGAAAGCATACGGCACCTGTGGGGGGGGGGAGGAGGGGTAGGCTGAACTAAAGCACGTGCGCACCCATTGCCAACAAAACACAGACATCAGTTTCACTCACCACAT